>NC_065510.1:1017076-1048978 GCF_006386435.1 Epinephelus moara | reverse complement strand
CAAACAAAATGGGGGCGCTAGAGAGCTCATTTCTTATCTAGGCCTAACCGCCATATGGATTTTTACTAAACTTGGTAGATATGTAGAACAGGACGCCTCAAGGTGACTGGAGAAATTTAACTCTAATTGGCAACTGGGTGGCGCTATAACAACAGAAAAATGCTTAAACATGGCTAAAATGCGACCGATCGCTGTGGCTCCCCCTGTGGACCAATGTTGTTGTTTTTCTAATGTTTGGTATGACTAAGTCATGGTATGGTATGCTGTACATAATCACAGAAACTGTCAGTGTGTCATTCTGTCAGTCAGTCATTCTGTCTGTCCCACGTTTTTCTACACACTGATGTGGTCAATCTATGTGAAACTGCACATAGGCATTGAGGACTGGCATAGGTAGAAGGTGACAAAGCTACCAACGGGTATGGACTAGTAAGTGACTGTAAGAGAAAACCTATTCCCCAGAAACATGTTAATATTAAAGGAGCCCTTTAAGTCCTGAAAGGTGATTTATTTTCAATTTTTTTAAATCTTGTGAGAACAACTTATTTATCTTATACACAGCTGATAATTATCTTGTGCACACAAGTTATTATCGTGTATGCACAAGATAATTATACAGATTAATAGGTTGCTCCCACAAGAGAATTATCTTGTATACACACATTACTATATCAGGGAGACAACTTATTTATCTTGCACACACACACAATATAAACTTGTTCCCATAGGATAATAACTTGTGCATACAAGGAAAAACAGATCACAAACAAATCGGGAGGAAAAAAAAGAGAGAGGTTCTGTAGTCATCTTACTTCAGGCGCACTGGCTGGTTGTTTTCATTGTATTGCACTTAAATAGGTCAATAATATGCTCATCAGTGACAATAATATGCTCATCAGTGAATACGAGTGTTATTGAATCAAATTGTTCGCCACTTCGCTCCTCCGTGACTTATGAGTTATGTGAGTTATCATATATTTCGAAATAGTCACCCGGTGGCAAATAGCCACAGGGCACCTAATAGCCACCGGGGGTTTGACCCCATTTTGCGTATTAAACACCGGTCCGATTAAACGCCCGGTACACGTGTACACGGAAAAAATGGCCCACTCTAAATGTTTAGAGATTTTTGTACATGAACTCACCCCTACATTATACAGTATTTTTGCACTAAAAAACATACTGGACAGGAACTGTAACCAAATAACGGCCTGGTGCAGGTCGCTGCAACAAAAAAAAAAAAAGAAAAAAAAAGCCTTGAGCAAATAGCCCCTGGTTCTTTGAAACGCCTGGGGTCAAAATCGATTTTGTGAAATAAACGCCCAGGCTACTGTTTGGAAAAATACGGTATCTATGTGTTGTAAAAGCATTTTGCTCTGCTGCTGTAGACAGCCTGTCTAAATGATGTCTTGAAGCCTGTCTGATTGTATGTGGGTTTTTTTCTTCATGTCGGCATGTTAAGCTTGTATTTTCGGTCTCTGGAGACACTCCAATAAATTCGCCTATACAGTATTGTACCAAATTGGCCTTTGTTTTACTGTGTTTCATACACCGGACCCCTTGGTTATCTTCTAGAAATGAGCTTGTAATTAATTTATTTTCTTTATTTTCTGTGAAGTTAAACACATAACTAATGATAATTAAACGTCCGCGGTGCTGAAATGCGCCGAAATCGGTCCGATGTTTTCACTGCTCTCACCAAGTCGTGCATTACATGCAGACATGAGGTATTATGAATGTGAGAAACAGCTTCATGTCCTTTGAAACAGTTTTCAATAGCATAGTATGTACTTCTGACAGGTCAAAGACCAAAGTGAAGTTTTATAAAGTTCATATTTTTGAAACTCCATCATCAGTAGCTCTGTGACGTCATGTCATATTGCCATACCTTAGCTTTTGCTGAAACGACACCCCTGGCTAGCACGTTTCCATATTGAAGAATCTCTTTTTGAAATTTCAGTCTTTGCTCTGATGTTCTGAGTCTGATTGTGGTTCCTGATGTGCTCTGTGTTACAGTGATACAGGGTCAGGATGGCTGGGGAGTGACTTACACCTCTACTGAGATCTGTGCTGTAAAAGGATCAACAGTGGAAATACACTGCAGCTACAGATACCCATCCAGAAAAGAAGATAAAACTGATATGGTTAAAACAAAATTCTGGTTTACTAAAGTGAGTAATAAAGAACCCGTGGATCTGACAACAGACAGAGACTACACAGGTCGAGTGCAGTATCTGTTTCGTGATGACTACTGCACTCTGAGAATCACAGACCTGAGAGAGAGCGATGCAGCTGTGTACAAGTTCAGGTTCACAACACACCATCCCAGTGGTTATACTGGTTCACCTGGAGTCACTTTGTCTGTCACAGGTAACATTTTCAGTGGAATATCTGGATACAATATTTCAGTGTCTAGGAAACACTACTGTGACTATTTCTGTGTCTGTTCGCATGTATTTACTTTATGGTTTGGTTTGAAATGACGTTTCCGCTCTTTCCTGACACATCTAGATCTCCAGGTGCTGGTGGAAGGATCATCCACCCAGGCAGAGCTGAAGTGTCAGGGCAGGTGTAATGTAGCTGGACACACTCCATATGTCTGGTACAATAATGGAGAGAAACTGGAAGAAGAAACATCTTCTCACAGCGTCTCTGTGAACGATGATGGCAGCTATTCCTGTGCTGTTAAAGGACATGAGGATCACCGCTCTCCTCCAGTGTGTGAGTTTACTCCAAAGTGTCACTAATAACACTCAGACTTACAGTCAGTGGACTTTAATGTGACAAACTACCCTCTTCATGTCTAATATTTGAGCTTACATTGTGTCACTTATTCAATTTTTGCATTATCTGTTGACTTAAATTAGAATGATTTTTCACAGTGGAAGGAAAAACATGTAAATATTTTCTGTACCAGATGATCCACTGTATTACTCATGCTGTGAATGATTTTGTGTATGGTGATTTTTATGTCTCTGTGCCAGCGACAGCCGTGGCAGGAGGCATTATGTTTTCAGGCTTTCTGTCCGTCCATCAGATCGTCTCATTCTCGTGAATGTCTCAGGAACACCTTGAGGGAATTACCATATATTTGGCACAAATGTCCACTTGGACTCAAGAATGAACTGATTAGAATTTGGAGGTTGAAGGTCAAGATCACTGTTACCTCACGAAACATATTTTTGTCCGTAACTCATGAATTCATACGCTGATTATAACAAAATTTCACAGAAATGTCTGATGGGACAAAATGAGGAAGTGATGACATTTTATATCCAAAAGGTCAAAGGTCAACTTCACTGTGATATCATAATGTTCTACAAAAACACTTGGGTCAGATACTGAATTGATGACACTAACTGCAACTTGACTGGTTGGCGGGGGGGCTACAACTGTGATGCTGTAATTCTGTCTTTTATTAATTAATGAAATGTGTCTTTATGTATGTTGTTCTGCAGATTCTCCAAAGCTTCCCTCTGTGTCAGTGAGTCCCTCTGCTGAGATATTGGAGGGCAGTTCAGTGACTCTGACCTGTAGCAGTGATGCTAACCCAGCAGCTAAATATACCTGGCACAAGGAGAATGGAAACCCCAGACCTCTCAGTGAAGGACCACAGCTTGTCTTCAGCTCCATCCAGTCCTCTGACTCTGGACGATATTACTGCACAGCTGAGAACAGGCTGGGGACAACTAAATCTAGATCCATCTCTATCAATGTAGAATGTGAGTGAAATAGCTTTCTTTAAAAGCAGCAAACAATTTAATAACCTCACAGATGTGTTTAGGATTTGCAAATGTGACTACAGCACACACTCCTAGTGGTAGTGTCAAAAAGACACTGGTGTATACATCTTTAGACCAAAGTTAATTAATGTTCATATGTCCTCCTGCAGATGCCCCGAAGCTTTCCCCCATGTCAGTGAGTCCCTCTGGGGAGATCAGAGAGAACAGAGAAGTGACTCTGACCTGTAGCAGTGATGCTAACCCAGCAGCTACATACACCTGGTACAAGGAGAATGGAAACCTCAGACCTCTCAGTGAAGAACCACAGCTTGTCTTCAGCTCCATCCAGTCCTCTGACTCTGGACAGTATTACTGCACAGCTGAGAACAAGCTGGGGAGGAGGACGTCTAATTACATCCCTATCAATGTGAAATGTGAGTGAAACAGCTTTTCTTAAAAGCAGCAAACAGTTTAATGTCATTAAAGTTCTGTTTAGGGTTTGCAAATCTGACTGCAACACACATTCCTGGTTGTAGTGTCAGAAAGACACTGGCTGACATTGTTTGAGACCAAAGTTAATTAATGTTCATACCCTCTCCTCCAGATGCCCCGAAGCTTTCTCCTGTGTCAGTGAGTCCCTCTGCTGAGATAGTGGAGGGCAGTTCAGTGACACTGACCTGTAGCAGTGATGCTAACCCAGCAGCTACATACACCTGGTGCAAGAATGGAAACCTCAGACGTCTCAGTGAAGAACCACAGCTTGTCTTCAGCTCCATCCAGTCCTCTGACTCTGGACGATATTACTGCACAGCTCAAAATGAGCTGGGGACATCTACACCTAGATCCATCTCTATAAATGTGAAATGTAAGTGAAACAGCTCGTTTAAAAGCAGCAAACTAATTGAAGCCAATATGGGTAAGATGTGACAGTGTCTGTCTGCCTTTCACACACAAGTAGTAGTACACACACACACACACACACACACACACACACACACACACACCGTGATACATCATTTTCTTATTGAACTTAATTTATTTTCACATTATCTCCTCCAGATGCTCCAAAGTCTCTTATTGTTTCTGTGAGTCCCTCTGCTGAGATAGTGGAGGGCAGTTCAGTGACTCTGACCTGTAGCAGTGATGCTAAGGCAGTTCAGTGACTCTGACCTGTAGCAGTGATGCTAACCCAGCAGCTACATACACCTGGTACAAGAATGGAAACCTCAGACGTCTCAGTGAAGAACCACAGCTTGTCTTCAGCTCCATCCAGTCCTCTGACTCTGGACGATATTACTGCACAGCTCAAAATGAGCTGGGGACAACTACATCTGGATCCATCTCTATAAATGTGAAATGTAAGTGAAACAGCTCGTTTAAAAGCAGCAAACTAATTGAAGCCAATATGGGTAAGATGTGACAGTGTCTGTCTGCCTTTCACACACAAGTAGTAGTACATTGCTTGTTACACACACACACACACACACACACACACACACACCATGATACATCATTTTCTTATTGAACTTAATTTATTTTCACATTATCTCCTCCAGATGCTCCAAAGTCTCTTATTGTTTCTGTGAGTCCCTCTGGACAAATCACAGAGAACAGTGATGTCACTCTGACCTGTAGCAGTGATGCTAACCCACAGATGTGTTTAGGATTTACAAATCAGACTGCGGCACACACTCCTTGTGGTTGTGTCAGGAAGACACTGGCCGACACATTGTTAGACCAAAGTTAATCAATGTTCATATGTCCTCCTGCAGATGCCCCAAAGCTTTCTCCTGTGTCAGTGAGTCCCTCTGCTGAGATAGTGGAGGGCAGTTCAGTGACTCTGACCTGTAGCAGTGATGCTAAACCAGCAGCTAAGTACACCTGGTACAAGAAAAACCGAAATCCAGGTCTTTCTCCCAGTAAACAAACATGGAATATCCAATCTTCCAGGAACCAGTTGAAGCTTGTCCTCAGGTCCATTCGGTCCTCTGACTCTGGACAGTACTTCTGTGTAGCTGAGAACGAGCTGGGGAAGGCATCATCTCAATCCATCTTTATCAATGTTAAATGTGAGTAAAATGGCTCAGTTCAAAAAGACACACTCAGCTGATCACAGTCAGCATTTTTAGGCTCACTTTGCAGATTATACCTGCTTCACATTCACAGCCTGCAGCTGAAGGTCACTGAGCAGCAGTGGATGATGAAAAGGTAGGTATTAGGCCTACTGATGGTTTAACTAATCTACGTATGTACTGATATCCTTTTTGAGAGACCAAGATAACATCTACAAAGAGCTGAAAAACGGGAACCAAATTTTGCTAAATCTTTGTTTCTTGCAGACGCTGGTGTGATGTGTTGCTTCTCTGTGTGGTTTATAGTAATCTGCCTTTAGTTATTTAAATATGACATACTGCAGCAGCTGAGTGTCAGTACGTGCTCACATGTCTGTGTTCTACATTATTCATGATGTGAATTATTTTCCATGTAGATTTTTATGTAAATGTATTATTATATGTCTGTGCACACATTGTTCCGCAGATGCTCCAAAGCTTCCCTCTGTGTCAGCGCGTCCCTCTCGTGATGTGAAGGAGAGCAGTTCAGTGACTCTGACCTGTAGCAGTGATGCTAACCCAGCAGCTAACTATACCTGGTACAAGAAGAATGGAAATGGTAAACCTCTCAGTGAAGAACCACAGCTTGTCTTCAGCTCCATTCAGTCCTCTGACTCTGGACGATATTACTGCACAGCTGAGAACAGGCTGGGGAGGAGGACATCTTACATCACCATTAATGTAAAATGTGAGTGAAACCGCTTCATTAAAAAGCAGATTAATTTTAATTAATTTAAGCTGATACATTTATTGCACCTCCCAAAGTTAGTCTACTGCCATCACTTCAGACTTTGCAGCACATTTCAGAAATGTTTGAGATGTAAATTTCTTTTCTTTTTTTTGCGCATTGAAGTCAAAGATATATTTGCAACAATTGCTTCTTACTCCCTCCCCACACACAACACACATAAAGATCCAATAAGATTGCAAAATTGTCAGAAATGATCAACGAAACTCATTCTTTGATTTAAAACATGGGATTCGAAGGCTGTTGTGGAGATTTCACTGCAGCTTTTCTGAAAAATTGCAATGCATGTTGCAAGTGAAAATTGCAGAAGTAGTTACATTTTTTTGTGTGGTTGTTTAAAAATTAAAAAAAGAAGCAATTTGTCCCAGTCAGAATAAAAAAAAAACACAATTTTTCTGACTTGATGGTTGATATGACACAAACCACTCACCCAGCATATTTAATTGAAGCTACATTGATTCTTTGAGCATGTGCAGTAGATGTGACTGCAACAGCCTCTGTCATGGTGATTAGTGGCGTATTAATTATTCTCTGGGTGTATTTTTTGGTAGAAATGTTTACCCCAGCTGATGTCCAGAACATCAGGGCATTGTCTTGTTGTGGTAAATGTGAGACGTTATTGCAGCATGTCTGCATCTTCCCCACCAGAAACAAGGAAGTGACTTTGGTGACATTATGCAGGGGACTGCTATGATTGGTGAAACTCACATGAAGCTGTGATGATTGGTCAAAATAGCAGAAAAATTGCGTTGACTGACAAAATTGCAATGTTACACAGAATTTCTTTGAATTGGAGTGAATTGTTGCAATCCTGGCCATTTAAAGACATGAGGTCTGACTTTGTTCTTCACTGTGGCACAGACAAATGTCAAACTTTCGAAGGGAATAACACAACATGTTTATAGCCATGCTAGAAGCATGTTTTATGGCATGGCTATATCAGCTCAGTCAGCACGTCCACCGCTTTAGTTCTACGGGAAATATTTTAGAAACTGTTGGAGTTGTCGTTAAGTTTTGTATTTATTTTCTGCAGAGTTTTCATTTATACTTATTATTACATATTGTGACTTATTGCCTCACACAAATGCCTCACAGAGCTGCTCCCATTGCAGGAGACTGATACATTCTATAACTTATTCAACCTTTGTTGAACCTTTCTGACCAACTGTTGCCAACCTATGATTTCTCCTCCAGATGCTCCAAAGCTTCCCTCTGTGTCAGTGAGTCCCTCTGCTGAAATAGTGGAGGGCAGTTCAGTGACTCTGACCTGTAGCAGTGATGCTAACCCAGCAGCTAACTATACCTGGTACAAGAATGGAAATCCTGGCCTTCCTCCCAGTAAACAAACACAGATGGTCCAATCTTCCAGGAACCAGTCAAAGCTTATCTTCAGCTCCGTCCAGCCGTCTGACTCTGGAGAGTATTACTGCGCAGCTGAGAACAAAGTAGGGAGGACAACATCCAAACTGATTTTCATCGATGTGAAATGTGAGTGAAACAGCTCATTTAAAAGCAATATACAGCTGATAAGTTACCAGGAAAAGGTTTCTTATCTCTGTTTCACATACGCCATACACGAACTATTTACTTATATAAATACAACATGTAGTGCTACTTCAATTTTTAGTTAATTTATGTTAATATATTATTATTTATTTATTTATTTATTTTTTTTGCTATCCAGATGCTCCAAAGCTTCCCTCTGTGTCAGTGAGTCCCTCTGCTGAGATAGTGGAGGGCAGTTCAGTGACTCTGACCTGTAGCAGTGATGCTAACCCAGCAGCTAACTATACCTGGTACAAGAAGAACCAAAAACTGATTCAGGGACCAGAAGGCATTTATCGTTTCACCTCCATCAGCTCTGAGGACAGAGGGAGTTACCACTGCAAGTCAGAGAATCAACATGGTCAGATCAACTCTTCCGCTCTATTTGTAAATGTCCAGTGTAAGTCACACAAGTCTGTGCTATTTTTCATCATACAAATGTCCTTTAAAATCATGCAATGGCTATATTATTGAATTATCTCACTTAATATTCTCCTCCAGATGCTCCAAAGCTTCCCTCTGTGTCAGTGAGTCCCTCTGCTGAGATAGTGGAGGGCAGTTCAGTGAATCTGACCTGTAGCAGTGATGCTAACCCAGCAGCTAACTATACCTGGTACAAGGAGGATGAAGACTCACCAAAAGCATCAGGACAGATCTTCACCATCACTGACTTCACAGCTGAACACAGTGGGAATTATTACTGTGAAGCCAAGAACAGAAGAGGACGTCATAACTCCACCTTACATCTGACTGTTGTGGCAGGTAAGTTATTTGTACTGCATCAAAAGTCATGGCGCACAATCTGGGCTTGATTTTCCTGTGTGAGGTGAAAAGATGTGGTTTGCTGCTCCCTGTGAGGTGGAGGTAGCACACGGTTGTCTTAAAAAGTCCTCCCATCTAAAACGCTTAACAAGTAATTTTTAGGTGTCTTCCATGGTTGGTCCCTATGAAAGAGGCTCACTCTATTAGTCTCTCATGCCCTTACAAAATTTGTCTAAACTTTACTTCAGACTCAGTTCAGCGTCCACAAACACTCGTAGTTGTGGCTGGGGGGTCTCCAGGTGTGGCCTATGGCCTTCTATATTCTGGCTGTACTGTAGTTGCCCTCACTCTGAGGTCAACAAGTAAAATACAAATATAAAATGACTTGATACTAGTCAGGTGATGTTTTGGGTCATTCAGGGCCAGACTGACCAGCAGAAGATCACAAGACAGACACTGGAAGGGTTAAATCTTCCTGCCTGCATTGAGGAACAGCTGAAGTTGGTAGCTGCTGATTCCCTCACCCTGCTAAACCTGATCTAGAGTTCTGTATGGGTCCAGTTTTGCAAACCTGTTCAAAGCTCAGTAGTGGAACCTACCCGTTACCTGTAACCATCTCCGAGTCAAATCCGGTCCCGACCCATTAACATAAGTACCGTGACCTGGCCTGTGATTAAACAGTTTTGCAAGTACGCTGTTTAGTGTAATGTTCTGTCCCATTCAGATGTGCGAAGGACTCGCTCAGTCAGCACCCACTTGTTGTGTATGTAATGTAATTTGACACAAACCAAATTGTGGTAACCATCTGTCCACATATCAAAGGTAACCGCCCCGTTGCTGTCAGTCAGCTGCGTCTTGCGTCCTTGTTTGACGAATATCCTCTGCATATTTTGTCAGTCTGCCACTGGATGCAGTCGTCTGATCAGGCAGCAGCTGCGGGGCATCCACACAGCCAGCGTGGGCACCTATGATTATTTTTGATTTCACTCGCTGCCTGCCCACATTTGGTGCATTTTTACTCGTGAATGTACCCATGAATTTTTTGTGGGTTACCTGACCCAGTGCAGGGTGGATACAGTAATTCATTTTACACAATGAGTTTATGGTGTTAGGTGCATATGCCATTTGTCTGTTAGGACAGCTATAATTTCTGAATTTTCCCAAAAGAAAATTTAGTTAAATATGTGTTTGTAAAATCATTTTAATCTATAGGGTATCTTATTGTCACTCCTTAATTGTCAGTCTTTCCATTTTGTTCCATTCTGTGTTCTAGGATCATGGATATTAATAACCACTGCCACAGTCTCTGCTGTTGTTCTCGCTATCATACTCATCTCCGTCTTCCTCCGGATCATGTGAGCAGCTCTGTTTCACCAAATAATTGTTCAGAAAAAAATTCAAAATGTCTCTATTTTAGAGATAAGTTTCGCACTTTAACTTTTAAAATAAATTCCTCCGACCAGGAAGAAGAGGGCCTCCAAGCATCCGTCTGGAGAGACGCCAGACACCAGGGAACAGGTGAGGATGTCGAGTTTAACAGCACTGCAGCGGCTCTAAAGTTTAGTTGAGACTGCTACACTCTGTAGCTCAACTTAACAACACTAATGTCATACAGCAGAACTTAAGGTTACTTTGTTTCACCTTAATCAGGAATATTAATCATGTTCTTCTTGATCTACCTCTTCTTTAATGCATCCACAGACATCCCCACCTCTTGTCCTACAGTAGGATTTTGCGGAGGAGCTTAAACAGGCTTGATTTAATGCAAACCGACTGAACCGGCGTTTGTCACTGTGACACATTGCCGCAAACCAGACGTTGTGCTAGACTTTTTCGTCACCGGTCATTTTGACCGACAGGGTCGTAAAAATCCGGTCATAATCTATTTTTACCGGTCATTTTAATTTTCATTTTTAAATGATAATAAAGATATTCAAAGACATTTAGTTTTCATTCNTATGCCCTATTCATTCAGTGTTAATCCAACACGCTCAATACATGGACATGCAATGACAAATTGTCGTTAACTTATTACATTATAAAAAACGATTAAAATATGGACTTACCCATGTAAGAAATGCAGGAGAAATGTGCTGCCTGTGTGGACAGTCAAACGCCTGCGAGTATACTCGCAGGACTTCTGCGGCACTAACACATCTGGTGTGTCCAGGCCGTTATGTTACCAACGCTACATGAAGCAGATGAATTACTTTATCTTTGCAGTGTGAAAACGGCAGCCACTTAAACCACTCACTGTGCACTCCGCCGCCAAGTGGGCAGGGGTGGTAATTGCAACCGGTCAAATGACCGACGGCCTTCAGATTTTCCGGTCATTGTTGTAAAAAAACGGTCAATGACCGAGAATATCCGGTTAACGCGACCCCTGCCGCAAACAAAAAGTAGCCGACATCAGCAACCTGTGCCGACGCCGTCGAGTTGCTGAATCCAACTTGCATTAGTGTACTGCTGCACGTTGTGTTGGTTTACTAAAATGTTGATGTGTTTTTTGGGTGACGAGAGGAGGCACGGCAGAGTTAGTCTCTCAAGAAAACAAAAACTGCACCAATGTGGCAACATTTGGACTAAAAGCTGACGTAAGAAGTGTCCTTACTGGTTGGAAGTGCTGTTTTGAGCTGAACTTTTGTCGGACGCCCTGTTTCTATTTATTCCTGTTGCTCACATTGAAATTGCTGCAATTGATGAACAGCTGATTCGTGACGTTGAAATGAGGAATTATTCATACATCCTCCTTGTTTCACTACAAAAACCTTACTAAGGTGGCAGCTGGCTGGACGGAAATTGCCAGGAAGCTCAAAGTTTCTGATAAACTCAATCGCTAATAACAACCCACTAGCTGTTGGCTATATTTTATGTAATAATATTTAAATTGTATAATATTTAAATCTCTGAAATTCAACAAAAATTAAAAGTGAATCTAAAACGTCATATTGTTGAGTCAACAATCGCCGTCTACTTTTGTAATACATCAGAGCAAGTCTGGATGAAGTCGGACACAAAACTAACCGGCATGCATTGTGCGGCGGTTGCCAGTGATCAAATCTGCGCAGGCCTAGCTCATCTCGAGCATGGCTGTTATGTCCCAGTCAGGACTGTCTCCTGAGTCAAGAGCAACACCGAAAATTCTGGTAATGTTTGGTGTACTGCACTGAAAATGCATCCCACCTCGAGAGTGTTAACACGCAGTATTCACTAAACAAAATAATCTCAGGCTTTGAGTGAAAACTTACCTACTGTCTTGATAAGTGACAAGAGGCTTTTTCTACATACATAAAATGAATAATCTTATTTTTTCAATGTCCACAGCTACAACTAGCAGAGCAGCCGAACGAACTTCACTATGCCACTGTCCGCTTTTCCAAAAACCCAGCTCAGCCCAGACGATACGTAGAAGCAGAGAACGTCGTGTATGCTGTTGTAAAATGTGACAATGCCAGTCTGGCCTCGAGGTGAGCAGCTTCTCACACAACAACAACATCATCTGTTTGGCTTGAAAACAATAATAATTTTGTCACTTTGGCCTTGCACTGTGTTTTGACCTTTTGTGATCACTGCTGGGCTCTTTGTGTCTGTGTATGTTTGTACAGTATCTCTTAGAATCCCTTCAGTTTAATTTTATTTTTCTCTCAGGTCCAATCAGGAAGCTGTGGAGGATCCAGCTGCATTGTACAGCACAGTCAACCAAAAAAGAGATCTCTAGTCCACTCTGCATTCATGACATATATGTTTTTAAAGATCTTTATGAAAGGAAACCAGGTTGAGTTTAAAACATGCTTCTTCTCAGTGCAGGCATTAAAGCACAGATTAAAGCTGAGGTGTTCTAATGGGTCGTCAGAGCTCAGGCTTTTCTCTGCAGTATTGTGTCAGTAAGCTAATAATAGGTCATACGCTTTTAATTTGTTGGTGAAATTGCAAAATATAACTTCTTACGTTTTTGGAGAATTTGGAGGATGACATTTGTAAATCTAGTTGTAGTGCCCTCTTGCTGTCACTAGACATATTACAGCAAATCATTTACATCCATGCATACTTTTTTTAAACTTTGTTATATCAGTGTGATTATCTGAACTTGTTTTATTGTTCTTCAATCTCTTGTCAGTTTTTTTACACACCTTTTTGAAATATTTATCCTGCTGCAACATTACCAAGATATCTATATTGCTGTTTTCTTTATTTAAAGGGGAACTAATGTTTTTTTTCAACCTGGGCCTATTTTCCAATCTACTTTTGTCTAAATGAGTGATAGGATGTTCAGTATGTGACATTTCTCCAGTACGAAGCTAGGGCTGACCGGCCTGCAGCCCGTGAGCGCGCACTATATTAAATAATAGGGCACTCAGACAGCGTCAAACAACGTCAACATACGACCACTAAAAGTGCATTTTTTTCACACAGATAGGCTCGGATTGTTAGTGTAATTATCTGACAACATAACGGAAAGGAGAAATGAACGTCTGTGTTTACCTTTAGCTGGATTCAGACATGTTCCTCTGCCTGTTGCTGCTCCCTCTCTCTCCTCATCCGCTCTTCAGTTTCAGTGAGGTCTGCGTCCGTGTACGTCCGTGTACTCTGTGTTCAAATAAATACAGTCCATCCAGATCCAGTTGGTCAAAATCGTGTAAAAATTCGGACATGTTTATTGTGGCAAGTCAAAACACTCAGAGAGTGAAAGTCTGGCTCTGAAATCTCACGTCTCGCGAGATTTGAGTTGTTGCAGGAAGTTACCGCTCGAGTGACCTTACAAACGCGAGGAGTTACTCTGTTGGAGTAGTCATGGCTGAATTTTTACCCGATTTTGACCAACTGGATCTGGATGAGCCATTTGAATTTGATGACCGCCCGTATTTATTTGAGCACGGAGTACATGTACATGCAGATGCAGAGCTCATTGAAACTGAAGAGCAGATGAGGAGAGAGAGGGAGCAGCAACAGGCAGAGGAACATGTCTGAATCCAGCTAAAGGTAAACACAGACGTTCATTTCTCCTTTCCGTTATGTTGTCAGATAATTACACTAACAGTCCGAGCCTATCTGTGTGGGGGAAAAAATGCACTTTTAGTGGACGTATTTTGACGTTGTTTGACGCTGTCTGAGTGCCCTATTATTTAATATAGCATGCTCACAGGCTGCAGGCCGGTCAGCCCTAGCTTCATACTGGAGAAATGTCAAATATTGAACATCCTATCACTCATTTAGACAAAAGCAGATTGGAAAATAGGGCCCATGTTGAAAAAAAACATTAGTTCCCCTTTAACATGATATGCCCACCTGTTTTATTCTATACTTCTTTATTTCCTTAACATCTTGCATTTATCCTCTGCTCTGTCGTTTTTGTCTGTATCCTGTTTGCTTTTTCTTAAAACAACAATAACAGCAAAAAAGTAAGAGGTTGGAATGTTTTTTATTCTCTGACTTCTAAAGTTTTGAGTCAGTTTGGTAGTTATCCTCTTAAAACACACACACACACACACACACACAACATGAAGTGATAGAACTGGACTAAAAATCATATTTCACCCTGCGATTTTGCAGGATGCAGCAGTGCACACTTCAGCAAGCTACATGACCATCTTAGCCATATGTTAACCTGCGTGCACCTTTTGTAAGAATACAAAACAAAAAACCTCAATTATTTTGGACTGATGAAAATGAGAAGTTGGACTGAGTAATAAAGAACTCTTTAGGTTACAGTTTTGCTATCCAAAAAGTGCATGATTGGACAACCTATTGTGAGCCGACAAATGTGCATCAGGCATAAAACACTCAGCATGAATCAGGATGTAAGGCACCGCTCTGGGAAAATGCAAAGTTTTTAATTATTAAACATGATGAGTTGCATCACATGACTGCACCTTCTTTTTACAACAAGGATTTATCTGTCATTATTTTACTATGGAAATCAGAGGAGGGGTGAATTCCAGTCTAAAGTTCAGTAGGTCACCACAGTGCACTGGTTGTGCTCGTATTGTCTTTCAGTAGTTCACTGTACAAAACCACATCATTTCACTGTTTCCAAAGTTGATGAGCAAAAAATCAGTCTGTTTTTAAGTGTAATGGCAGCAAAAAAGTTTGCGTAGGGTTGGTCTTGCTGTGGCCACTGACTGGGTGCTAGTCTTGGGAGCTGCTGTCCTCCCAGCGACGTGGTCTGTAGCGCTGGGGAGTGAGGTGGAGGACACACTGTGGTTCAAGGCTCTCCCTAACAGTAGCTACACAAACTTGAGGCAACAGCCATGAGCCTTTGGCTCTGGTTAGCAGGAGGAAGCAACATTTTCTTTCCATCTCTGAAACACTTTGGCGTCACGTTGATACCAAGCAGCAACCTCCAGGGATGATGAGTGAAGCCAGTGCGGAAGTGCTAAAAACTGCAGTTCGTTGAATGGCCACTTGAGGCTGGCTCCAAAAGCGAGTCAATCCCCATAGACCCCCATGTTAAAATGCTCAACTTTACAGCAGAAATAAACATGTTTACAGCCTGGTACAAAAAATGGTTTTGGTCTCTGTAGCTAATTTCCCCTTTCATGACAACTGTGAATTTTTTTTATATGTCATCCATTTAAATTTTATTAAGGCTAAAAGTTGCACATAATTAAGGGAGTGGTCACTTTGAGTGACAGGTGGCACCATCACGGGTGGCTAGCTAGCCGCTGGCTGTCTGCTAGGCGTCATCTCAGCTACTTAGCAAGTCATTGAACCTGACCTCTCAGCCGTGTTTGTGCCTTTTGGATATTTTGTTTCGTGAGGGAGCTGGCACCAAGCGGGAGCAGCCAACATCACAGGGCTAGCCAAAGTAGCATAGCTTGTTAGCCTTAGCTAACTTCGCAGCTTCAAGCGAGGTGGATGCGTTTAAGCAACCAGGCTTCATTTGGCCCGTCTTTTTGCCCATTTTTGATTGGCCGGGAGTTGGGCGGAGTCAGACACTGACAAGATGGCGACGGCCAGAGCCGCCTACTTTGAGCTTCAAACCCGCTCCTCAGAAACCAAAGGATTACGTAACAGTGACTATGTCCATATTTTTATACAGTCTTTGGTTGATACAGTCTATGGTTGACACATTTTGTTTTGTTTATTGTCAAACTCTCTTTTCGATAAGTCGTCTTATTGTCTATCTGTCTTCCTTTTTTGGGTTGTTTTGCAGTGTAGGCAGTTGTAGTCTCGCCACCAGACAATCAGAGATCTCGGCCTTCTGATAGTCTGGGGACACTCCTTTCTAAATTGTGTTTAACACACCGGCGAAAACGGCCGGCAACAAAGCAACGCCTCTTGCATTTTTGAAAAGGACACGCCCTCCTGGAAATGTGCGCTCCCCCTTTTCTCATCAGCAAGGAAACAAACACACAGAGAGCTTGAAAATGGATGCCGAGAGATTTAACTCTGTTTTATCAAACGTGTGCTCAGTCCACAGGATTGTGGAAATGAAGGACTTACAGCGACCTGAGCCATTTTGTACCGCTACACATTTTTCTAGTCGGACTATGTTTACAAGCACAAGAGTTCAGCGAGCCACCAAAGGACTGCCCTGCGGATTTACTATTGGTTCTGCAACATGGAGAGTTTATTTAAACTCTGAAATTGTATCCGCCCATCTAAACACAAAATCAGGGAAAGTCATCAGTCTGTAGTTAAGCAAAGCGTCTAAAGGCAGTTGTTGCTAATGCTGGAATATCAACTCTCGCTGCAGGATTCTTCGCCATTGAATCAGGCTTTCACCAAAGGGACATGCATGTGCATATGTAGAACAGCCGATAGTAACGCCCTCTCTCTGAAGTGACCTGTGATTTGCCAAGTCTCCTGTCACAGGCTAGATGTTCTGAAGTCTGAAACAGAGCCAAGACGAAGTGCAGAAGTCTAGTTTTTCTCTTACTCAATTACTACAAAATAAAACTGCCTACCCCAGCTTTAAAAAAAGTTATCAAAGTATATGGCAAACCCTCTATGTAAATGCTGACCCTGGTGTGTGGTGTCACAGACGGATTTTGTAAAGCTTGAGTTTCCGAACAAAGTGATATCCACAACATGTCTGTTTAATAAAATCAGTCAACAGAGGAACTGAATAAAAAGCTACATCGATTACAGTTTCCTCTCTGTCTAGAAACATGACAAGTTCAAGTCACATGTATTTAGATACCTAATATGCCTCAAAGGGCTTTATAGTGTGCACAGCATTCAGCAGCCTCTGTCCTGAGACCCTCGATTCAGATAAGGAAAAACCCACTTTTGACACTTATGAACAAATATCGAAAAAGAAGCCCGAGCCAGACAACCTCCTCTCCACCTTGACGTCACTGTTACTGCAGAATGCAACTTCCCTGAGTGTGCGAGCGACTGACCACAATCGGTAAGTTTATTTTTAGCACACAATCCCACACAGAAACAATTCAAAGTGCCTTACAGTGATGCAACAGTAAAGACTATATATATATTGTGCTGCAGGTTGTATTGTTATGACCTAGTTTAGTCACCGGCTTTTGTCCCATAGGTTTTTTTTCCCAAGCTCTTTTTAATATTATTCATACGTAGTTTGCATAATAACAAATTAGTTGTGTCCTTTCACCTTACCTGACATCATGCATGTTAATAATATACTGTAAAGAGGAACATGGGCGGACTGTTTGTGGTCAGTAGGCAGAAGCCAGAGATCAGGGTGTTGACAGAAGAGAGTTATCCATCAAGACAAACACATCTCTCCCTCCTGGTTTACTTCTTGTGTACAGTATTCACCTGATGATGTTTTATCGTCTCTGAAGCCAGATATAGAGACGAGAGGAGCAGCTATGGGTTTAACAACAGCAGCTGGTAGATTTGTCGTCTTCCTTCTCTCTGTTTCAGGTACTGTGAATCTACATTTACATTGTAGGTCATTTAGCACCTAACTGAAACATATTCTATGAGGGGGTTTGTTTTTACCTCAGATTCAACCTGTGATATCATTCATGTCTTTAAAAGCTTTCATCCAGTCCACACTCTGCCTCTCTGAACAAGACATCTTGTGTTTGTGTTTCTCTCCCATTTTTATTTTAATGTCACTATTTAGCACACAGTGGTTTTATTATTGCAATAGCTTAAGTCCTCAGATTTCACTCTTGCATATTTTTGTGTGCTTTTTTGTATATTTTAAGACAGCAAGGGCAGTGGGGTGACAGACAATCAATGTGCTGTGGTTTTCTATGGTGCGATTCCACATGAATGAACACAACACCCTAAGTTGAGTGTTGCAGAATGAATCAGTCTTGACAAGTGAATGCAACACTCTGCTCAAAACCCAGGAATTTAATTTCCCTTGTGAAAAAATTTCATGTCATGCTGCACTGTGAAGTTACACCATGGAAAACCTCCGATATCTTAACTGTATGAAGTATCTACAGTCAGCAAAACTACTCTTAAAATATGTGCCAGGTTTCCATCCAAACGTAGTGCACATGTAAAAAAAAATGCACAACGAGATGATTATTGCACTTTTGTTTGGTTCCATTTTGCTTATTTTGACGCACAAACTTGATCACCACTGTTTTTTTTTTTTTAACTTTTGGCTTTTCCACATTTTGCACGCATATATTGAAAGTGTGTATAAGAACAAATGGATGTCCTTGGAGTCCTTGATCGCTGTCTCCCGTACTTTAGCAAGTGGATCATAAAAAGTGTTATGGGAAGAACGTTAAAAATACAAACCCATTGGATGGTAGGAAAGCTAAATGAAGCAAAGCAACAAAACACATGATATTCTCCCACCAAGAAAGAAAAGTTCCATTACAGTTAACACAAAGGATGAGTTACAAGGGGCCCAATGGCAAATTATTGCCCCGAGAGCCCTAATGGGTTAATCCAGACATGGTTGCAGCACTGCAGTCGGTGAGGGAGGAAGACTTCCTGCACCATCTTTAATTGAACATAGTTTGTATTTACTTCAAAGGGACAGATTGGATTTTTGAAGTGGGTTGTATGGGTTACTTATCCATACAGTAGCCAGTGTATTCGCACAGTAGATGTCAGTCAGCACGCCCTAATTTTGGAGAAACAGGCAGGAGTGCCAACACGGAAGTGAAACAATCTACCGCTGTGGTGGGGGGTTGGCAACATTTTAGCCGCCTAAAAAAAATCAATATCAGTTTATGTGTGTGCTATATTGAGAGTGTTATCACCACCTTACCTCCTCGTCAGGCAGCCTGTTTCGAAGGGGGAAGTCATTAATAGCTTCAGTTCCCCCTTGTATGGTCTCGTCAAAGCCACCAGACATCATTGAGAAAAGCAGTAATTTTAGCTTGCTGAACATGGAGGCTTCTGGTCGACCGCTACTTTGATCAGTTGGTTATTTTTTGTTATTGTGTGACTTTGGTGAATGTGAAGTAACCCTTTTAAACTTCAAAGTCACACAATAACACAAACAAAATAACTGATGTGATGCAGCTCCTGTGTACAACAACGGTAAACCACTGCTTTTCTCAATGGAGTTTGGCTTTGAAGAGAACGATATAAATGCTTCATTTTCTCGTTGGAAATCACTGTCTGATGTCTGCATACACTTTAACTCATAGTGACTATTCTACACTGACACTGACACATACTGTCTATAGATAAGAACCCCATACAACCCCACTTCAAAAATTTGAACTATCCCTTTAATGGCAGACACCTTTTCTCTTGTTCTGACTTTGTCTTTTTCTCCACATACTAAGTCACTAAGACTTGCTGCCATCAAACTTTTGACATTCTTCTCATCAAATTTTATGAGCCACTCAAGGACTGAAATGTCCAAATTATGGGAGATGCTGGTCCAATGATAAACAGTATGAAGAAGTGTCAAGACGGCACAAATATCTCTTTACTGTGTTGGAGAATGAACCAGCCTGCATGTGTGAGGTGGCTTCCTAAAAAGTTAAAGCCCAAAAGGATGGTGCTGTGCAAAAAGTATTTGAGAGAAATGCTTATGGAGACCTCACAGAATAATTTTTACAACCACTTTTTTTCTATTATTTAGACGTGAGTGTCCGCTATTTTTAACCTGACTTTTCTTTTATCTTTTATTATTACACGCTGACAGACTATTATTTAGTCTGTCATCAACAGTAATTTGCCTTTTCATTATCTGCATAATGACTATACACACCTCACCGTTGTACATGTCTCTGCAGTTTCCTCTTACACAAATTCACAGCCTGACCACAGCGTCAACACGCTGACTAAATACAAGCAGAAACTTTCTAACAATTCATGATCTGTCCCTTATCAAATCAGCAAGGTGAATTAGGGGCACAGGTCCAGTACTTTCATGTTCCTCCACTGCACCTTCAGACTGTTTGTTGTCCCCGTGCACAGAGATTAACTACAGAAAGAATGTGCACTTTTTCCACTGTTCCTCGGTACTGTAAGTTCAAACAGTGTTTCACTAAGCAAACACTTTTGCTCAATGTAACATTTGCTTAATGCAAAACAACAGCATGAAAGTCATGACCTTTATTTTTATTTCCCCTTTCAACAGGACATGGTAAAGAGAAAGAAGGAAGTAGACATGCAAATAAACAGAGATGAACATGATGCAGAATAAGTCTGTTTTTTTTTTGTTTTTTTTTAAATTATTATTATTATTATTATTAATGGCCTGCCTGACTTAAAACAAACACGCCCAAAACATTAACGTGTGTCTCTTATGTTTATTTGAACTGTTTTTATTTGGAGTTTCCATAACAAAAGACCACAATAAACACAATACAGACAATAACAACATGACCTTANCCATAAAATATAAAATAACTTAAAAGGTCTTAGGTAGGGGTGGGGGGTCAGGAGCTATCCTAAATTGCTAGAGGGGAATTCTTTCTCTAAGTAATCCAGGAATGGTTGCCACATCTTAAAGAATTTCCGAGTGGAGCCATGTATGGTAAACTTAAACTTTTCCAGCTTAAGGTGGGACATAACACTCTTAACCCAATGTGTGTGAGACGGAGGTGTAGTCGCCTTCCACCTGAGAAGGATGAGACGTCGAGCTAGGAGGGAAGAGAAGGCTATAGCGCATGTCTCTTATGTTTAACAACACAAATGCTTTGAATTATAAAATAAATCTTCTGCTGCATGGATTTAGATTTTTTTCATGCCAGTTGCGAGTCCGATGATGTTACAGAGGTGCAAAGCAGTACTACTCAAGTTTTACAAATGTAAGAGTGTAGTTTCACTACCAAACATTAAAACTTTCTATCAATCCCATATAAATTGGTCTCCATTACAACAGGGCTGCCTGCTTGAAGATGTGTCTTAAACTGGTGATGGCTCTTCCTGAGTGATGACGTTTAAAAGCAGCGAGCTGATTCACGGCTAAAGTCCCCTCTTACTAATGTTGTATGTGTTTTTTCATCACACAGCCGGGCAGGTAGAAGAAGTTTACCTGTTGGAGGTGAGCTGTTTGCATAGGTGCAGTAAGAGCCTGTTGTCTGCAGGTCTTTGTCAACATCTCACTGTGGCTGTTTCTGCTTTTACTCTTCCTCCCTGCTGTATTATTAGACTTGCCTGTATTGAAGAAAAGCCGCTGACAAAGTTCCAGTACTTCAGTCATCAATCAATCAATCAATCAATCAATCAATCAATCGATTTTATTTATGAAACCCAATATCACAAATCACAATTTGGGCTTTACAGCATACGACATCCCTCTGTCCTTAGGACCCTCGCTTCAGTAATAACACAGTTCATTTTCTTATTTAGGAAATATCATTAAGGTGGCACAGTGGTACAGTGGTTAGCATCGTCGCCTCACAGCAAGAAGGTTCCTGATTTTAACCCTGGGTCAGGGCTGTTTGAAGACACTCTGGGGGCCCCAGGCAAGAAGCACCTTGGACTTTGAATTTATCCCACAGTAGTGGTACCGTGAGGTACCGTAGTACTACAGTACTCCAACAATGCTAGCGCGGGTGGCAACCAATCATGCGGGACATGGTCTCAATTTGCGTGACGCGTGAAGTGAGACAGAAATGCTGTGCAGTCCCGCACAATGCGGGACGTCTGGTCACCCTACTTAGCCACTCGCAAGCAGCAGCTAGTAGGGGGCCCCATTAGGGGGGATTCCAACGTGTTGTCGTTGTTGCAGTGTCCATAGGGGTTCCATCATATTGCCATTGATATGGACCAATGTCAGCCGTCTCTGGGGGCCCCCTTCCGGCTCCGGGCCCTAGGCAATTGCCTAGTTTGCCTGTCCGGTTGCGACGGCCCTGCCCTGGGTGGGGTTTTCAAATCCTAGGATGGGGGAGCCCTTTTGTGCAGAGTTTGCATGTTCTCCCCGTGTCAGCGTGGGTTTCCTCCAGGTGCTCCAGCTTCCTCCCACAGTCCAAAGACATGCAGGTTAATTGGTGACTCTAAATTGTCCGTAGGTGTGAATGTGAGTGTGAATGGTTGTCTGTCTCTATGTGTCAGCCCTGTGATAGTCTGGTGACCTGTCCAGGGTGAACCCTGCCTCTCACACAGTGTCAGCTGGGATAGGCTCAGCCAAGGCCTGGGTGATACTATTCTCTGAGACAGAGCTGCACATATATATTGATATATATGATTACATATTAAAGCAGGACGAGTAGGTACAATAACATTTACAATAATTTGGCTGGCACTACACCATTGTGGAAGTTTAAGAAGTAGTCTCATGGCATCATTATAGGCCACATTAAGTCTTCGCATGTTGCTTTTCCTATAGGAGCACCATTAGTGGGCAGTAGACAGCAGAGTGCAAAATGCTTCATTGGTTGCACCTATTTGCACCTTACTGTTTATTTTGTTCTATGTTTTGCACCTTATTGATGGCTAGTTTTTATATTTTGAACCTTACTGTGAGCCAGCTCTTATATGTGTCCTTTTATGGAAACTGTTTTACCCATTATATCCAGATATCAGCCAGTGATGGGTTGGAAATATTCAAAGTAATAGAGCCAAAATTCTCTGTGTGGTCAAAACTAAAATTAGACTTAGCAGGCAATTAAATGTAAAATCAAGTTTTATACAAATGCATTTTGAAAGTGTCATTAAAAAATAGTTTTCCCCATGTTTTTTTTTTTTTTATTTGCATGAGGGATGGATATGTTTTGCTTGACAGAGAAATTTTGAAAGAAAAATGTACCAAAAATGTTTTAAAACCCTTAAATGATGTAATTTCTTCTTACTGGCGTCTTTTTGTGCAGAAAAATATTGGTGTGACAGGGTGGAACATAAAACTTAGGGACACATAAATCATACTATTTTCACCAAAAAGGTTTTTTTTTTAATTTCCTTTAATGCTCCGTAAACAAAACCTCCAAGATTTATGTAGTTACTGAGTATTGAATATGAGATATGGTCAGAATGGGAATACGAAAATGACTATAGTTGAACAGAACACAGTTGAAAATATTTTAAAAATGTATTTTTATTTTATTTTTTATTTTTTTCAGTTTTATTTTACTTAATGTTAAAGTACCTGGATTAATGTTCTTACCCACTGAAAACAATATTGGCAGTTTTTTTCCCTTTAAATCTTTGGGACCCAAACTCATGGAGTAATTCAGAGGCAGCGTCTAACATCATGAGTAAACCCCAAATAATAAAGTCCTATCAGACATCTAAACTTTATTCAGAAAGGAGAACAAGCCAGACATGCACAGAGTAAAGTTAAGTTTCACACCTCACAAACAAACAGTAGTCTGTTTGAACTAAGGAACATGATACAGACATTATGCTAACATCTCTGTTGATGATGCTGGTTGGAGCTGTTATTTATTTTGGGGAATGTAGTTCAGTTTTCCAGCAGGTTTAAAACATGAAGCACTTCCACAAAATTTAAACTCTGTCCTCTGTTCATGAATCTGATTGTGGTTTCTGTTGTGCTCTGTCTTACAGGGGTACGGGGTCAATGGAGAGTGACTTATGCTCCTACTCGGGTCTGTGCCACCAAAGGATCAACAGTGGAAATGCACTGCACCTATACGTACCCATCACCTCATACAGTAGTTAGGGCATTCTGGTTTACTAAATCAGATGAAGTCCCTTTGGACAGCGACTCAGACTACACAGGCCGTGTGGAATATGATTGTTATGAGAACAACTGCACTCTGAGAATCACAAACCTGACCGGGCGCGACTCAGCTCAGTACTATTTCAGGTTCACAACACGAACCGAGGCTTATACTGGTTCAGCTGGAGTCACTTTGTCTGTCACAGGTAACATAAAGGTGTATTTATTTTGTTTCAAATGTTGAGCATGTTACAAACATCGTACGTGTGTGTGTGTGTGTGTGTATTAGCTTATGTGTGTGTTGACAGCTAACTTTGAGGAGATTCAGCATAGTATTACTTCAAATTAAAAACACTATGATTTTAACGCAGGAATAGCTGAGTGCATGCCAAAATTAATTGGAAATCCTTTAAAGTGAGTCATTTCACTTAGAGGTCCAGTGTTTAAGATTAAGGGTGATTTAGTGGAATCTAGCAGCAAGGACTGCAGATTGCAACCAGCTGAAAGTTTTCCAGGTTAAATTTCCTTCCGTGTTTATTGTTTATGAGGTTTTTACCAGGAGCTGAATTTATCTGCAGAGGTCTCTTCCTCCATAAAACAAACGGACCTGGTGATTTAAACTGGTAAAAACACTGAATAAAGCAGTTTAACATTATATAATCTGTGTTTTTCCAACACTGCTCATCGCGAAGGGGCTGCTAACTACGCAAAAACGTGAATAGATCTATCTTGAGCCAGTGTTTGAACAGAAAGGAATAGAAAAGAATGTCTTTAATGTCGCTGTACATGTACAACAAAGATGAATGCAACCTCATCAGTGCTAATATAAGTAAAAAAAAAGATAAAAACAATAACTATATAGTGAAAAGGTAAAGTAAACAGTAATGAATATTTCACTTAAAAAGCACACTGCAAAACACACATGCAGGGGATCTAGCCCTTGTATTGCAATCAAGCATTTTTCCATAGTCTCAGTGCATTCATTTATCGGGCTCAGCGACATCGGTAAGAAGGTCACTGTTGATGTCAGGTGTTTTGTGCTGGAAGGACAAAGGGTGTTTGACTAATAAATGTAGGAGCTAAGGCTTTGACTTACAGCTCTCTAACCTGGCCTGACCGGACTGATGCGCTTGCCTTGGTTTGATGCCATGCATCCCTTTGTTGTGATGTGTGTTGCGTTCAGAAAAAGGATCTGCAGGCCTTGGTTGCAGAAAGTCCATTTCTTTATTTCCATCGCACAGAACTTTCAGTGCTACCAACAAATCCTCCACGCCACAGCGGAGCCTTTATTGCCTGTATTGCTAAGGCCCAAGACACCAGTGCAGCGACACCCAGGGATGGGCAGTATTTCTATTACTTGTATTTAAAATATGTATTTCAATTACATTTGAATATTTTGTAATTTGTATTTGATAAGGCCGATTAAAAGCAAATGTAATTTGTAACTCAAAAAACGTCCTCCACGAATCAAAAAACAAAAATAATAGCCGGCACATTCTTATAATATCGGATGTAACAATATTTTTCACTTTAAAAAAAAAAAAAAAAAAAAAGTTTTTTTTTAAAACTTAAAAATAACATATTGCTACTATCACGCCATTAATGGATAAATCATGGTTGTTCTTTCTGGTATAGTTACTCATGGTCTCTAGTTGCAGTATGCAAATTTTGAGCATTTTTGGTCAAGGACTTTTTGAGTTATTCACGAAAAGCTTTGTGGACCAATCGACCGACCGACCGACCGACCGACAGACCTACAGAGCTGCGGGTCGCTGCTAAAAAGAAAATGAACAAAAGGATTTTCTGTATTTGAAAATACAAAATATTTTATTTTGATACATTTATTTGAGGGGTATTATGTATCAAAATACATTTTGATGTATTTTTGCCCATCTCTGGTGACACCCAGTGTACACATGGTGACTACAATTAATGTCTGGTTGGTTAAAGAACATATTTGGCTCTTACATTGGTAGATGAGGACCTGCTTCCTATGTAGACATAAACGGCTCATTCTTAGGTAACAAAAACACAACAGTTCTTACTTTCAGGGGATTAAAAACTAAAGAAATTATATTCCATTGGCAATCTATTCTGCTGTATGCTACACACTGGACCTTTAAAATAGGGCCTAAAAACATTGTACAACAAGAAAGAAATGTACTCGACAAGATGTCAGAGCTGATTTCCAATCAGTAAAATGTAGCTCTTTATTGATATAAAATGTACCAATGTATCCCCCTAAATCCTACACACCGGACCTTGAAAAGCATAAATGTGAACCTCAAAGTGATGCTGGATAAAACGTCAGGGGGTCATCAAAGTCAGTGGTGTCGTCCTCTGAGGAGTGTGCATGTTTGTGCAGCATTTCATGGTGATCCATCGATATATTTCAGCCTGAATAAAAATTGTGGACTGACCAACACTGCTGACTAAGTAATGTAGAACAAATTTATATGAAACTGATTTTGATAATATGATCTGAAGTACTTTGGTAATCCAATAAAGTATTTCTGATTCTGATTCTGATTCTGATTCAATCAAACTTCAGGTCAACCATATGTTTTAGTTACTAGACTCCCTATGTATTTATTTAGTGTGAGGTTTTTTGAGGTGTGTTTCTATTAACCGATGACTCTGTGTACTCCTCACATATCCAGAACTCCAGCTGCTCGTGAACGAGATAAAGGTCAAGCCATCTAATACTGAGGCAAAACTGAAGTGTCAGACAACCTGCACACCTCTTTCTTTTGTCTGGTTCAAGAATGGACAGGAAGTTCCTGAACAAACCAATTCATATTCAGGCTTTTTAGTTCCTGGAGACAACATCTCCTGTGCTTTGAAGGGACATGAGGATTACCGCTCTCCTACACTGTGTGAGTTCACTTCACTGTGTCATAAACAAAATGTCAATCTCTGGCCCAAGGTAACGATTGTGGGTGTCCATCAATCAAAGTTGATTGCCCACTTTATTTAATATGATTCAAATTTAATGATTCTGACCTTTTCGGTCAGTCAACCTTTATGCAAACTGTTGGTCATTTATACATGAGCTTCCACTGTAAAAGATTGTGCTCATCTTTTAAACATGGATGTTTTTTCTTCCAGATGCTGTAAAGTTTCCCTCTGTGTCAGTGAGTCCCTCTGGCGATATAATGGAGGGCAGTTCAGTGAACCTGACCTGTAGCAGTGATGCTAACATAGAAGCTAAGTACACCTGGTACAAGAATGACACATACCTGTATACTCTCAGTGAAGAACCACAGCTCGTCTTTAGCTCCATCCAGTCCTCTGACTCTGGACTGTATTACTGTGCAGCTGAGAACAAGCTGGGGAGGAGGACAACTGAATACTTTATTGACGTGAAATGTGAGTAAAAACCTTATTTTAAAAAACAAATATTACACATAGCAAATAGTTTACTTGCTAACAGATATGTATGGGAAATATAGTTAAGTGGACAAATGTATTTTTAACTAAAACACAGCTAGAAATCTTTGACACATGTCATTCATAGCTGGACTTCAAATGGTATTAACTTGTCTGTAGGCTACTGTTCAACAAAGTAGGATATATCGTCAAACACAATTTAAATAGACAAAATAAAGCATTTAACTGCCTGCCTACTTAGTTATAGTAGAAGCACAAATATCAAGGAAAAATAACCAAATGATATTAATAATTTTATTTATAAGAGCGCCTTTCAAGTCCCCAAAGGACATTTTACAAAACCAGATGAGACGGTAAGTACATAATAAAAGATAACGACAAACAACAATGATAACAAAGAACAAAAATAGTTCCTGGTTCGATCCCGGGTGCAGGAGCCCTTCTGTGCGGAGTTGGCATGTTCTCCCTGTGTCAGCGTGGGTTTCCTCCAGGTGCTCCAGCTTCCTCCCACAGTCCAAAGACATGCAGGTTAATTGGTGACACTAAATTGTCCGTAGGTGTGAATGTGAGTGTGAATGGTTGTCTGTCTCTATGTGTCAGCCCTGTGATAGTCTGGCGACCTGTCCAGGGTGTACCCTGCCTCTCACCCAGTGACAGCTGGGATAGGCTCCAGCCCCCCCGCGACCCTCAACAGGAAAAGTGGTTAGAAAATGGATGGATGGAAGAACAAAAATAATGAAATGCAAATACAGATGAAAGGAAATCCACAAAATGGGGCAGGCAAAACAATGTGCCTCTGAAACAGTCCCTCCTGGCTCCCTTACAGTTAAGATGGAGGTGAGGATAAAAATGGGGACTAAGTCATCTCATAACATGCCTAACTTCAGTGGATCATAACATAGCAGGTATGTAATTAATTTTTGTTCATGTAATTGTTCAAATAAGTCTAAACTTTTCTATGGATATCAGAGTTTGAGCCATGACAAAGGTCAAAATGTGGCCTGCATCAGACAGTACAGCTGGTTGTTTCAGCCGAGCCGAATTCCATAAAAATTATGGCCCCTATCTTCCGGTGAGGAGGAGTGAGGAGTCAGCACTAATGACACAATAAAACAGTCAATAAAACAGGATTTTCAACAGTTGTGAATCACTGCAAACACAACAGGTCCTAAATCATACAGTCACAACAGACGGAAACACACACTCAACCATGCACACATACAGTAAGACCAAAAGCATGATTTCCTCCAGGTGTGGACGGATTGTGAGACAATGAGCCCCTGGGTGCAGACATGCAGAAGTCCCCAACACCTCTCTTACACAGGAGCAAGACACACTTTGTTAAGCCTCTGTTGTTGGTTTGTGTCTCTGTTTACTGTGTCTCTTTGTGGTTGTTTCATGTTTCTTTGTGGTCATTTTGAGTCTCCCCTGGTCAGCACGTGTGTCCTTGTGTGACATTTTGCAAGTGCAGGCCAAGGGGACCACTGACACTTTGGGCCTCTGGGCCTGTGTCCTGCAGGCCCAAATCCTTCCATGCCTTCAGGCGTACGCCCAGCAGACATAAAATGCTTGAGTTTTTGAGGCAGTATGTGGCTACACTTCTGAGTAGCTGTGTTACATGCATGAGGGACAGTACAAGTCACTGTTGACATCCAGATTTGCCCTGCTGCTTGTTGCTGTTGTGACATAACTGTTTAAATATGTGTGGCACTAAAGCAACGCATCCTGCTTTAATAGTAAATTGATGTTCCCACATCTCCTCCAGATGCTCCAAAGCTTCTCTCTGTGTCAGTGAGTCCCTCTGGTGAGATAGTGGAGGGCAGTTCAGTGAATCTGACCTGTATCAGTGATGCTAACCCAGCAGCTAACTATACCTGGTACAAGAACAACCAAACACTGCTTCAAGGACCAGAAGGCATCTATCAGTTCAGCTCCATCAGCTCTGAGGACAGAGGGACCTACCACTGCAAGTCTGAGAATCAGTATGGAGGGATCAACTCTTCATCTCTGTATTTAGATGTGCAGTGTAAGTCATGTGATTAATAAGTCTACTGTATTCCTTGTGATGCAAAAAGTCTGTCTATATCACGCATGCTAATATTTAATGATCAGCCACAACATTAAAACTATTGACAGGTAAAATAAATAACAATGATCATTTCGTTCCTGAGCAGTATTCTGCTGGGAAACNCAATGATCATTTCGTTCCTGAGCAGTATTCTGCTGGGAAACCATGGGTCCATGCATTCATGTGGATGCCATATGACATGCACCACCCATCCAAATCCTGTTGCAGACCAAGTTTCCATCCCTCACAGCAACGGCACACCATGACGGCATCGGCAGCAGGACAGTGCTCAATGCCACACTGCAGAACTGCTCAGGGACGAAACAAAGAACATGATAGAGACCTCAAGGCACGAACATGGCTTCCAAATTCTCCAGGTCCCAATCAGGGCAGACTCTGATCCGTCATACCTGTCGAGGCATGGACACAGGACCTCTGGGGGGGTTATTGGGTGTCTGGCACCAGAGCAATAGCAGTAGATCCTTTGAGACCTGCATGCTGTGAGGTGTGGTACCGGCACATCCCAGACACTGATGCTTGATCAGATTGGAATCTGGTGACTTTGGAGGCCAAGTCAGTGCCTTAAACTCTTTGGTGACTTTGGAGGCCAAGTCAGTGCCTTAAACTCTTTGTCATGTTCCTTGGGTCATTCCTGAGCAGTTTTGTGGTGTGGCTTGGTGCATTGGGTCATTCCTGAGCAGTTTTGTGGTGTGGCTTGGTGCATTGTGCTGATGGCGTCGGGAAGTGCTGCTGCCATGAGGGGGTGCACTTTGTCTGCAGTGGTGTTTGGGTGGGCCATGAGGGGGTGCACTTTGTCTGCAGTGGTGTTTGGGTGGGTGGAGCATGTCAAGTGGCATCAACATGAACTCCAGGACCCAAAGTTTCCAAACAGAATATTGTGGGCACCCAGTAGCTCATCAAGTAGCTGGGCAGGCATCTCATGTGCAAAGGCGATGTCCTTGCCACAGGGGCCACAGATTCGACCTCAGCCCGTGGCCCTTAGCAGCATGTCATCGCATGATTCTCTCTCCCCTTTTCATGTTCAAACTGTCCTGTCAAATAAAGGGAAAAGCCAAAAATTAATCTTAAAAAAAGAATATTTGACTGTAACAAGAATTATCTGTGTAACTAACGTCACCTGTCAGTGGTTTGAAAGTTGCGGTTGATTGTTGTAATTAAAATGTTTCTCTAAATACTTTCCTTCAGATGCTCCAAAGCTTCCCGCTGTGGCAGTGTGTCCCTCTGCTGAGATAGTTGAGGGCAGTTCAGTGAACCTGATCTGTAGCAGTGATGCTAACCCAGCAGCTAAGTACACCTGGTACAAGGAGAAAGAAGACTCACCAAAAGCATCAGGACAGATCCTCGTCATCACTGACTTCAGAGCTGAACACAGTGGGAATTATTACTGTGAAGCCCAGAACAGCAGAGGACGTCATCGCTTCACCATACATCTGACTGTTGTGGCAGGTAAGTCTTACGATTGCATCTGAACTCTTGAAGTTCTTTCTTATGATTTGTTATTAGCCTTTTTTTTTCCCTATGAGACCAGTGGGAGCAATCATCATATAACCCCCCTGTTTTTATTAGATTCCTACTTCACAGAAGAATGTAAACTAATAATGGCTGGTACTTTAAGTGCTTTGTCAGTCTGTGGCATACTCATCTTTGTGTTGCTGTGCATGAGGTGAGCAAAAAATCAATGTTTATTGAAACACTGAAAATTCACGAGTCATAACGCACGTTCAGTTCTTCGGTTAATTTATTTTTCAATCTTTCTTCCAACCAGGAAAAAGAGGGCCTCTAAGCAACCAGCTCAGCCTCCAGGAAAACCAGATAACAGTGCACAGGTGAGATCACTGTACAAAGGAGCATTCCACATTTCACACAGCTCACACAGCTGTAAAAGTGAACTTGTAGTCAGTGTTAACTTGACTTTATGCTGATGACACTCAGCTTTACGTGGCCATGTGTCCTGATGACACTGGACCAATTGACTCACATTTTAACTGCATTTTAGATATAAAGGCCTGGATGTCACTGAAGTTTTACAGCTTAACCAGGACAAGACAGAAGTACTGATCATTGGTTCAAAGGTTCAGAGAGAGAAACTGACCTCTAAACTAAATACATTTGGTCTAAACCCAGGTCAAGAGGCAAGAAATCTAGGAGTGACATTTGACTCTGATCTTAATTTTAAGCCACATATACGCTGTGTCACAAAAACAGCTTTTTATCATTAAAAAAAAATTTCCAAAGTGAGTTTCTCTCTCTGACCAACACGGAGAGACTAATGCACGCTTTTATAACTAGCAGGCTAGACTACTGTAATGCTGTCCTTTCTGATCTACCCAAGAATACAATTAATCAGCTGCAACTGATTCAAAACTCTGCAGCATGAGTTCTTACTCAGACCTAGTCTCGCCACCAGACAATCAGAGATCTCCGCCTTCTGATAGTCTGGGGACACTCCTTTCTAAAGTGTGTTTAACACACCGGCGAAAACGGCCGGCAACAAAGCAATGCCTCTTGCATTTTTGAAAAGGACACGCCTTCTCGGAAATGTGCGCTCCCCCTTTTCT
>NC_065510.1:1009922-1016583 GCF_006386435.1 Epinephelus moara | reverse complement strand
GTTTCTAGTGGGACTATGTTTACAAGCACAAGAGTTCAGCGAGCCACCGAACGACCGCCCTGCAGATTTACTATTGGTTCTGCAACGTAGGGAGTTTTTTTAAACTCTGAAATTGTATCCGCCCATCTAAACACAAAATCAGGGAGAAAGTCATCAGTCTTTAGTTAAGCAAAGCGTCTAAAGACTGACTTGTGAGTCTAACTCAGACCAGAAGGAGAGTACACATTACGCCTATTTTAAAATCCCTGCACTGGCTGCCTGTTAGTTTTCATATTGATTTTAAGGTTCTTTTATTTTTTAAGGCACTGCATGGGCTTGCACCAGACTATATCTCAGAGATGCTTTTATTTTATGAACCAGGAAGGCCCCTCAGATCCTCTGGCTCCTCTCTTTTAACTGTCCCACAGAGTAGAACAAAAACATTTGGTGATGCTGCTTTCAGCCACTACGCTCCAAAACTGTGGAACAATCTGCTGGAGGATCTGAGAGGAGTCAGAAACTTTGACACTTTTAAATGTAGGCTAAAAACCCATCTCTTTAGTTTGGCTTTTATGTAGTGTCCTACGTTAGTTTTATTGTTTTATAATTATTATATTTATTACTTTTTATCTGTATTTGTCTTATTGCTATTTTTTAATTTTTTAATTTTTATTATTGCTATTCTCCTGACTTTTATTTTATATTTTATCCTGCATGTTATTTTAAATATTTAAATTTTTCCAATTTTTTTTTAGTAGCAGCACAGTAGTTTTGATCTTGTTTTTATCTTCTATTATTGTTTTAAATTATTATTGTATGACACAGTGTGCATTAGTTTCCCAGTCCTTTTTCTGATTTTACTTTTTTATTCTCTGTAGTTTTCAATCAAATTGTAAAGCACTTTGAATGACATTGATTTGTTTTGAAAGGTGCAATATAAATAAAATTTGATTGATTAATTGATTGATTGATTAACTTTGGCAGCCATTTTAGATGTAGTCTCAGGCTTTAAACAAAACTGGCTTTAGTCACATTTTATTCATTTTTATTCTTCGTAGTTTAATTTGTGACTTAAAACGTGTGAAACATAGTGCCCTGCGGACCGATGTAATATTTACAATTTAAAAAAAACAAAATGGCAGTATTTGTTTTTACAGGTAACCAGATTCTGATTTATTCCATTTGTTATGTGACTGGAGGAAGAACACATAACGGAGCTACTATGAAACCTGATTAAAGATTTTTTGAGCGTTCTGCCAAAGATCTTTTCCTTTCTTTCTATCTCTGTAACTGTCAGTTATTGTGACTTCTGTTTGTCACAGGATCATCTGCACAAATTTACAAGTAACCATATTTGTCTTATATCTATAGAAACAACCAGCAGAGCAGGAGGATAACATTCACTATGCCAGAATCAACTTCTCGAAGAAACAAGCAGATCCTCTCTACTCCAATACCATACCAGCTCACCTCCAAATACGCAAGAGGGAGAAGGTGGACAGCGTGGAGTACAGTACTGTCAAATTTAACAGTGGCAGTAAAGCCCCAGGGTCAGCAGCCCCCTAAAAACCATGGACACCAGAATCTATAATCTACTATGCATATGTGGTAATAACTCATTTTTTTGTATCTTTTTTGTACACATGTATAGACATTATTTTTTTCAAGCAAATTTAAATCTGCATAATGATTTGAACAGATCATGCATCTGTGTTCACTTTGTGTTTTTCACCCAGTACAGCACAGCTTTAACAAACACGTTTTCCTGACTTAGTGCAATCGATACTATGATTTATCTAACGTGCAGAGATAGGCAAAAATACATCAAAATGTATTTTGATACAAAATACTCCTCAAATAAATGTATCAAAATAGAATACATGTGTTTTGTGTTTTCAAATACAGAAAATCCTTTTTTTCTTTTTCTTTTTAGCAGCGACCCACAGCATTGTAGGTCTCTCTGTCTGTCTGTCTGTCGGTCGGTCGGTCAGTCGGTCCACAAAGCTTTTCGTGAATAACTCAAAAAGTCCTTGACCAAAAATGCTCAAAATGTGCATACTGCAAATAGAGACCATGAGTAACTATACCAGAAAGAATGCCCACGATTCGTCCATAGGTGGCACTATACTAACCGATCCAAATCTTTTTGTGAATAACTCAAAAAGTCCTTGACCAAAAATGCTCAAAATTTGCATACTGCAAATACTGACCATGAGTAGTGCACTAACCTAGACAGTTAGCATAAGCATCGCTAGCTTGATATTATAACTATCATCACCATGTATTTATACATAAGGCTTGACAGACAATCTGTTGAACTTGGAAGACGTGAGCAGCACTGGTAGTGTGGGTCCATCCACGTGAGCAGCATGCCTGGCAAGTCTAGTCTAGCTGTGCTGTGAACTGTCCACCAACGGTCTGGCTAAACAGCAGCAAGATACTGTAGCTGCTGTAGCTAGTTCACTTGTTTGCTGTCTGACTTGGAACCTTTGGAGCCCTGTGTTCAACCTTTTTCAAATGAAAAAGAAAAAAAAGCTAGGGACATGTAGGCTACCCTAAAATATTATTTATTGATTCAAGACAACTTTATTGATCCCACGTGAGGCAACTCATTTGTAGCATACTCATCCCAAGCATCAACCATAACAACATACAATTTCCTATGTTATGCACAGTCCAGTAAAACAGACCACTAGGTCATTGAAGGGCACATTGAATTGCCCAAGTTTAAAAAAACATATAGATAAAAAAAAATATATATATATATATAAAAAAAAAAGAAGTAAAAAATATTGTTACATCCAATATTATAAGAATGTGTAGCCTATTATTTTTGTTTTTTGATTCGTGGAGAAAGTATTTTGAGTATTTTAAATACAAAATTACTCCACCCATTTCACCTGTTTGCTGAAATGCCTGATGAATGTCACACCGACCGAAACGTGGCTTAAATAAAATGAAAATAAGAAAATGAGACAGTGTGCGGGGGCCTTTTTTGATTCTTATATATTTTGGGGTTGCAGCCTCTCTCCTATGCACCTGCTGTTTTTGGGTGTGCTGAGATTTTTCCATACATTTTGAAATACAAGTAATAGAAATACTGCCCATCCCTACTAATGTGTGTCTGTTGTCACCTGACAAATGTCAGTCCAATCCTCACAAGCCTTAAGCTCTCATTTGGTCTTCTGCGTCCTTGCAGGCACTCTCTCTGTGTTTCCTGGAATGCACAATCAAAGCCAGAGGTACCACTATCTAGAGCTGGAGCCTGGGTCTGCCACCATCTCAGTCTGATGTGTAATGATTCAGAGTTGCGTCCAAAGATGACTGCAGTGTGGCTTGAGAGGGGTGTTTCCTTTTTAGTTCATGTAAATTAAATGGAGATATTTTTGACACGATGTCAAGAGCTGCATCAGTTTAGCATCTGGCAGTGGTGATGGCATTGCTGGATCTTGATAGTATGAAATGTGTCATTTATTTAAAAGATTTGGTTTTGGTCCAACTGTATATCAAGGAGTCAGAAGAACCAGAGGAGCATTTTGGATGAAAATAATTTATATACATTAAATAAAAACTCTGAGCTCTTTCTGATGCCAAAACTGTACTTGTGAATTCGTAACCAATCCAAAGTTATTAATCAAAAACCAGAAGACTTGGGGCCAAAAAAAGCGTAATTGCACATGCTCACTTAAAATATTTTTTTTAAATAAATGTAAAAAATATTGATATTTGATATTTATTTCAAACATGTACAAAAAAAAGGAACGTAAAAACAAGCAGACGGACAGGAAGTAATATTTACTAATAATATAAAGCATAACGTAAAAGCAGTTGTCAGTGTTTGGTTACTTTGATTTACACATCCAAAGTTCATTAATTTAAATTTACTATTGCAGTCCATGTTTATGAACTTTTAATGTTAAAGATTAATTTCAATAAACAAAGTCAGGACAAAGTTTGGTCCTTTTTTTGTTCTTGCTGTCCTGTAATGTTGGTCCATTGGCACCTGTGCCCCTCTGGTTCTCACCCCTTAATATATATATATGTATATGTATATGCTCTTGACACTGTGTATCATGGAGCTCTGAGGTTCATCACTGGTTTTAAAGCGCTTACTCATCATTGTACACTGTATGAACGGGTTGGATGGTCCTCCTTATCAATACGTAGACTGAGACACCTGGATGGTCCTCCTTATCAATACGTAGACTGAGACACCTGCATATTCTCATTAACAAGGCAATCTTAGGTTTTCTTCCTTCTTACCTTTTGTCCTACATTAACCAAAGTAATGCTGGGACTCACAATCTTCGGTCTCAGGATTTGTTCTTCCTGTCTGTCCCAAAAGTCAGAACTGAACTGGGAAAGAAAGCATTTAGGTTTGCTGCTCCCTCTGCCTGGAACATGTTACAGAAAACTTTGAAACAAAATGAGTTGGTCTTATTGAACACTTTTAAGGGGAAATTGGATGACCTGGAGGCAGAAACATCTGGTTGTAGATGTTTTGCCTGAGGCTTTTATTATTGTAGCTGACCTTGAATTGTTGCTGTTTTGGATGCTAAGTGTTTTTAATGTTTGTGTCCACCTTGTGTTTGTGTGTATGTATGATTATGCTGCTGCCTGACTTGGCCAGGACACTCTTGTAAAAGAGATTTTTAATCTCAATGAGTCTTTTCCACCCTGCTGCCACTAGATGTCAATAAAGAGCTACATGTTACTGACAGCAAATCAACTCTGATATCCTGTCAGGTACATTCCTCTCTTGTTGAACGTTATATTTTTGGCCCTATTTTAAAGGTCTAGTGTGTAGAATTTAGGGACATGTATTGGCAGAAATGTAATATAATGTAATTTCTTTGGTGTATAATCGCCTGAAAATAAGAATCATTGTATTTTTGTTGACTTAGAATAAGCTGTTTATATCTACACAGGGAGCAGGTCCTCGTCCACGGAGTCCGCCATGTTGCAGTGCCATGTTTCTACAGTCGCCCAGAACGAACCAACCAAACACATTTTTGCATTTTCACTCAGGCCACCATAGTAAGCAGCCCCTGCGTGACAGGCAGTGTCAGAAAAACACAACTTAAGCCTGCTTTATTCAGTGTTTTTAACAGTTTAAATGACTGAGTCTGTGTGTTTTGGAGGGTAACAGACGTCTGCGGATAATTTAGCTCCCAGTAAAAACCTCCTGAACATTTGGCTCTTAGATTATCAGAGAAAAAAGGTGAGCACACACTAGCAGGAGCTGGGCTGGTGGCCTGTCTGTGGCGAGTCAAACAGCATTGGAGAAACACTGATTTTAATATGAAACTGTTTCATTCAGGGTTTTAATCACCTGCATTGTTTGTTGTGGAGAGGAGGAGACCTCTGCTGATAATTGAAAACTGAAGGAATTCTAACTAGGAGAAGTTTCAGCTGGTTGCAGTCTGCAGTCCTCACTGCTAGATGCCACTAAACCGTCCTAAATGTTACACGCCAGACCTTTAAATAATTTAACGATCACCTCCTGGTTCTCTATTCAGTCAGATATCTATTAAAGATGCCACTATGCTTATAACTGGGTTGTAATGTTCACTGCATCACCATCACACCTCATGACCAATTGTCAGTTGTATGTCATCTGCAAGGCCGTAACTACCATTGAGGACATGACCTCGGTATTTTTCTGACCTAACTGAATGAATAAAATGAAAATAAACCATTTAATTTGTGCGGTGAAAGTACGTGGGAGGATCGATGGAAGGTGATTGAGTGACTCTCTGTTCTCCATAATAACAATTATAAAAAAGAAAATTCTGGTACTCTTGTTTGATCAACGCACTCGCGCGTTTTAGTGGGCGACTCGAGCACCTGTCAGGCTGTCACTCAGCCTGTCTGAAGCAGGCGTGGACAGCAGTCAGCGATCGAGTCAGGTAACTGAACTAAAATCATTTCAGTGTGTGCTGCTTGCTTGCTTCTTGTAATTCTTCTAACAAGAGGCAGCAGCTGGCTGTAAGTTACTTGCATGAAGTAATATTGCAATGCATGAATGAAACATATGAAACGTTAGCAAACGTTAGCTAGGTAACGTTAGCTTGCTATTTTAACCCTATGGGCCCGAACGACGCATAGTGCGTCCAAATTCACACCTGTTCTTCTCTATGGATTTTCTCTGCGACTTTTCGTCATAGCGAGAAGCCACACATATTAAGTGAAACAGCGGAACCGTAGCTTTCCGACAAGACCGCTTGTTGGTAGTCCAATGTTTTCACAGCGAAAAAAAATGATAAAGCTACACTAAAATTATGTATAACAAAGCTTTCATACAGCTTTGCACACACATTACTCTTGGATGGATTATTTGCGAATGCAGGCTCGCACAGAAATGCCACGCATATTACATGAAAGCGCAGGACCAGAGCTTTCCAGTGATACCACACACATCATTGTGCTGTCATCCAATCACGCCACAAATCGAGATCAATTGTCAACCTGGCGAATTTCTTTACAGTCCATTATACAGATCTTGTTATCAGTCACTTCATATAATGAGGATCTATCCACATTTGTAGTCCAGCTTTCAAGATGCAAATATCTCCATATTGTCCAGTTGACACTCCATCAAACTTTGTATGACAAGACCAGCGCACTTCACCTTTGCGCACCCAGACAACTGCAGCCTAATTATGCATGCGTGACAGGGCCG
>NC_065510.1:1008490-1009691 GCF_006386435.1 Epinephelus moara | reverse complement strand
TATAAAAATTAATATAACTGACAACTGACAGATGAAGAGGAGTACTTCCTGCTAAAGAATAAGTGGTTCAAACATAATTATAAATACCCACAAAGTTTGGTGAAAGGCAATTACGCTATAGTATGAAGTGGGAAGAGAAACATGATGGGATTAATCTAATATGATATGTGTAGTTCTTTATAGATGTAGCCTCTTAATTTGGCTGTCAAAGTGCACCAGATTGAAGCCTTTTGATATATAATTGACAAAAATTTCTGCGGCTTGTCCTTTCTTAACGCGCACTATAAGTGTCGAGTGATGCCTCAAACTAACTGTCACATGTTTTGTTTTGTTTTTTTCATACTGAACTGATTGCTAAAACAAAAGTGACAGGACTAAACATTTGCTTTTCTCTTTTTGAATAGTTTTGTGTCAGTGGGGTGTTTACAGTGATCAGGTTTGGCACCAACAGGCCATTACCCTACTTTTCTCCCTCTTATTTTAAGTTTATAGTTGAAAATAATTGAGCTTGTCTACGTTACTTTTCATCCAAATCATATTCACAGTGTGATCCACCTTGTTTTGTAAACTGATTGTTAACACTTCTGGGCCCTATTTCAGAAAGCAGGATTAGTGAAAACACTTGAGTATGTTGAGCCTGAGATGAGGGAGACTCTGAGTTTTATGTTTCACAAAGCCAGTTCAGCGTAACTCTGAGTCAGTTACTATGGCAACATACTCTGTGAAGCAAACCTCCTGAGTAGCTGAGGCTGATCACTCGCTGAGTGTGTAGCAGGAAGGAGAAACATGGCGTGTCCTTTTGTGGATAAAGTCGTGGACGTTGACACACTATTCAGGGGCTGTTGCATCAGGAGATGGTGATCAGACCCCATGTCTTATCGTTCCTGGGGGAGTGTCTTTATGAAAGATACAATTTCACCTCACACTCTATCATTTATCTTAACAATCTGTTCCACCCAGAAATATCAAATATTACACACTAGTCCATTCCCATTGAGTACAGCATACCATACCATGACTTAGTCATACCAAAATTAGAAAAAAACCCTAACATTGGTCCACAGGGGGAGCCACAGCGATCGGTCGGTTTTTAGCCATTTTTAAGCATTTTCCTGTTGTTATAGCGCCACCCAGTTGCCAATTAGAGTTAAATTTCTCCAGTCACCTTGAGGCGTCCTGTTCTACATATCTACCAAGTTTA
>NC_065510.1:1006166-1007531 GCF_006386435.1 Epinephelus moara | reverse complement strand
TGTCAGGTACTGTAGATCTACAGTTACATTCATCACATTAAAAGAGGGGAATCTGGGAAAATGTGGGACTGAAGGTCACATGTGGAAATAAGTAGATCAGAGTTGTGTGAAAGGAAAGCTTCCCAGAAACATGACAAATATTACTTTTGTGTACAAGTGTGTAAACAGCCCTTACATTAATTGTTTTTATTTTATGTAGTCTTATGTAGACACATTTCCCTCAGAACATGTACATTTATCAGTGAAAACATGAAAAAAGACATTAATTTTACAAAATTAAAGACATTTACACCATAAATCAATGCAGAAAAGGCACAGGAAATTCTTTGATGCACTCCAAATCCCCTGTTGAAATGAAACCTATACGTCCCTGATTACATTAAAAGAGGGGAATATGGGAAACATGGTACATGTGAAAGTAGGCTGATGTTTGAATAAGTAGATCAGAGTTGTGTGAAAAAAATTCCCAGTGTTTTGCAGAACGGACCACAGAGTGAGCAAAGAGGAAACTAAAGCAAGAGAAGCATCAACTTTCTCAGAGCACGCCCAATACATAAGTGATCTTATAGACTGATTAGGCCCCTGTGGAGAGCACAGGGCCCGCAAGAGTGCTTGAAAGGTCCCACATACAGAGCTGTGCAGCCGTAAGGTCACTACTCATGTTACGTGGGCTGTGAAAATTACACAAGCCCCGCTTCCACCCAATATCAACTATTCTTCTGTTTGCAGTGTATATGTAAATATTTTTTTGTTCTTTTTTTTTGACAAGTAAGATGCTCTTTTAAGGCATGTTGACTTTTTTTTTTATATGAATTTAACAAACCAAAAATATTCAGAAAACCATTTATAGCTCACATTTCAGGTCTTGTTTGATGGATCCAAGATGAGACACTTTTTATGACAATAACTGCAGATAATTGGTCTGATAATTGAGAATTTTAAAGCTATTAAAGGGCCAGTGTGTAAAATGGGTTGAAAACAGTGACATCAGTGGTCAAATTCTAGATTGCAGGGCTCACTCGCTCACCCTTCCCGTCAGGTAAATGACGGTGGCCTCGTAGGGACAAAAAAGCCTTGTGCACGAGTTTTTCAGGAGTAGGTCTATCTAGCGACGAGGTGAATGTTTATTTAGAAATCTAAACCATGTTACGATATTGTAATGAATCCCTCACGAGCAGGAGACCAGAGTAGCGTTCGGGAAAAAGGCTCGTTTATTTGAGCACTCCAGAAACTCCGGTAACACTCCAGGGGGTAAAAGACTCCGTCCCAAACTCTGACTCTTCTAGCGTAACACACACACTTCATAACTTTACACACATACTCGTTTACCATACCGAGTGGGGACCCCCTCCCCTCTCTGCTCCA
>NC_065510.1:980982-1005553 GCF_006386435.1 Epinephelus moara | reverse complement strand
GGCGCAAGATGGCGACCTCTCTAAAGCAAGGCCCTTGCTATACATATATATATATAAAAGCATAATTATAAGGCTACGAAAACCAAACGAATTTTATTTTATAGCGATTATACACTTGTATAAACATATTAATGGGTAGAATATTCAGATTCAGATTGACAATAAACCATGCCAAATATTACACACTGGCCCTTTAAAGCTTACCTTTTCCCCAAATTAATAACACTGGTAGCATGATCCACCTTGTGTTGTTACCTGATTGTTAACGTATTCATTTTGATTTGATTCCTGATGTGCTCTGTGTTACAGTGATATGTGTTACCGGTCAGGATGACTGGGGAGTGACTTACACTTCTACTCAGATCTGTGCCTTGAAAGGGTCAACAATTGAAATACGCTGCAGATACAGATACCCATCCACAATAAATGGCATTAATACCATAATTTACGACAAATTATGGTTTACTAAAGGGACTGATGAAGATCTGAGATATGACCAAAAGTACTGGGGTCGTGTGCAGTATGACTGTGATGAGATAAAGAATGACTGCACTCTGAGAATCACAGACCTGAGAGAGAGCGACTCAGCTGAGTACATTTTTAGGCTTTCAACACTATCTTTGGAGTATACTGGTGAACCTGGAGTCACTTTGTCTGTCACAGGTAACATTTTCATCTGAATATTTATTTATGTAGTTCCAGGTGTTCAACATGTTGTATCTGTGTGTGTTTATGTTGTGTATGTTGGCAGTTCATGCTTAAATGAAGACCTCTGTTCCTCTTTCACACATTCAGATCTCCAGGTGCAGATGCATGGTTCAGATGACTGGGTAGAAATGACGTGTCACAGCAGGTGCAGGTCAGCTCGTCAGCCCTCCTTCGTTTGGTACAAGAATGGACAGAATGTTCAAGAAAATGCACTGTATTACTATCCAGACATTCATCCTGCAGACAGCTTTTACTGTGCTGTAAAAGAACATGAGGACCTTCCCTCTCCTTCAGTGTGTGAGTTTACTTCCATGGCCAAGCCATTCTCATTCCCAGGCTGTCAGATAATGATGCTTTGTCACGCTCCTCGATGTGTGATACTGACGCACAGGGCACCCTTTAGCGTCTATAGCTGAAACATGCAACCTGTGGTTAATGTTGTGGAACACTCTGGGTTACGTTTAGACAACAAAACCATTGGGTTAGGTTTGGAAAAGAGATCATGTTTCGGGTTTGAATAAGTATGTTTCTTACCTTAAGTAATGTGAGGTAAATATGTAACGTGAGTGATGTCAGTGCAAGTTAGGTTAAGTCAAAACTATGGGATGTAGGCTCGTAAGTTACCTCACGAAAAGTTAAAATAACACTGACTTTTGATTTCACACACAACACAAACTCCAGTCTCGTAGGTGAAAGTCTTGTTTTGTTTGACCCATCCACCAACTCAGTGGTATTTGGTGTTTGAATGTACAGTATTGGATAAAAACCAAATCAGTCAGTTTAATGTACTCCAGGATAGCATGAGGCAAAAGTGGCTAACAACCAACATTGAGCCATTAAAGGGATAGTGCACCCAAAAATGAAAATTCAGCCATTATCTACTCACCCTCATGCCGAGGGAGGCTCAGGTGAAGTTTTAGAGTCCTCACATCACTTGCGGAGATCCGAGGGGAGAGAGGGTAGCAACACAACTCCACCTAATGGCTGACGGCGACCCAGATTAAAACGTCCAAGAACACATAATTGAAACCACAAAATATGTCTAAACTACTGCTTAAATGTCATTTAAACTCTGTTTTTAGCCTCATTGTAGCCTGTAGCTGTAACTGCCTCTCTGTACACTGAGCTGATGTGTGTGCGCTTGCGCGAGGCCGTGAGACATGGGCACCGCCTTCATGTGTGTTCACGTGCTTTCGCTGGTCTTGCGCGCAGTTTAAATGACATTTTTCCAAACAACTTTTTTATGTTGGGGCTTCAGGACACTTGGATCACTACGGACGAGCAGTATGGAGATATTTTGTGGTTTCAATTATGTGTTCTTGGACGTTTGAATCTGGGTCACCGTCAGCCATTAGGTGTGCAGTTGTGCTGCTACCCACTCCCCCCTCGGATCTCTGCGAGTGATGTGAGGACTCTAAAACTTCACCAGAGCCTCCCTCGGAATATGGGTGAGTAGATAATGGCTGAATTTTCATTTTTGGGTGCACTATCCCTTTAAGGATCCTCACACCAACATCGAAATGGCTAGACTCTGTTGTTAAACCTGTTAATAATTGTCCGGTATTGTTAGCTATGTGTTGCTAACAGTTAGCCCTGTCACTGTGTGTTTGCGGGCGGACTCTCTGTCCCCAGCACAGAGCTCCGACTCCCAGAGCAGCTGCCACAAACCTATACAGTCTGCAGTGTGGTTATGTCGGGTGTGGTGTACCACATGGTGATGTCGGATGTGGCGTACCACATGGTGATGTCGGATGTGGTGTACCACATGGTGATGTCAGGTGTGGTGTACCACATGGTGATGTCGGATGTGGTGTACCACATGGTGATGTCAGGTGTGGTGTACCACATGGTGATGTCGGGTGTGGTGTACCACATGGTGATGTCGGGTGTGGTGTACCACATGTTAATGTCGGATGTGGTTCACCACATCCAACATCACCACACCACAGACTGCATAGGTATTGACTGTTGGCAGTTCAGCGTGCTGAGAAGGCACCAAAATTCTCAGAAGTATGTCTACACTGTACGCCACTCCATTCACATTATGGGTATTGAATGAACTACTCTGTTGGTATCAGTATGACTTCAAGGGTACTGGTATTGGTACTGTTATTGTAATATTTTAAACAACACTCAGCGCTACTGCTCCATGAGATTGTAGATATGTTGTGTAATTATCTCCTAGGTCTTCATTGTAAAATTAAGCTGTAAAATGACAGCTTACACTGGAAATTTAACAAAACCAAATTTACCATCATGTCCTCAGACTGGTTAAAATATGTTCCTCTGTCTTTAGCTGACACTTTTCTTAGTGGATTTGTTTTTCAGCAATCTTGACCCTTCCTGCAATTCCAGATGCAAAGTGCCTAATGAGTCCAGGTTTTAAATCTTGTATTTTAATTCTGGTGTATTGTGGAAATTCTTCTCAGTTTGCAGTGTCGCAGGTGGAGTGGTTACTGTGGTGAAATGAAGGGATCAGGGAACACAGAGTGATGCTTCAATCAGGTGCTTCTTCATTAAGCAGGCCTGGCAGACTGGCATGCACACAACAGTACAGAAGGGTCTCACTAACAAGGGACTGTTCACTACTTTTATAGTATAGCAGAGTGCTTTGAACAGACAGGTCCTACATTACATCAGCTTTTGCACTTCCTCATGTATCTTTTGGTCGTGTCTTCACACTAACAGCTCAGCCTCAAATAAGGAAATTAAATCAGCACATGGAGTAACACCTTTATTATCAAGTCTCACAAACATCCTCTTTTGCAAACCGCTATAAGACAGTTCCAGTCAAGACACTACACACGAACACAAACCATTACTCAATATGTGACAGCTGTTACATAATATTTTCTTTGGTATACTTCTCATTTTCCTTGCGAAGCAAACATCTTGTGGTGCAGTTAACTGCTCAGTCATTTTAACTATGATCTCCTTCATCATTCACTCCTCTTCATCAACATTTTCTACACCATCTACAAAAACATGAGTGACCAGAAGCCAGACAGCAGTAAAAGAATTATCACCTAGGTTACTAGTATTTAAGTAATATCACTGTTGCAGGGTGAATATAATTTAGCATTAAAATATTATTAAAAATCAATAAATATACATACTTTAGCTTCTCAGTGTTAAAGGAAAAATAAAGTAATATTTAGGACGTGTACATTTCTCCTAATTGAAAACATGAGAGAGGACTTAAAGTTTACTAAATTGGTGCCACATAGCATCTAGCAACTTGCTAACGAACACAAACAAATGTGCTAATACTGCTCTACTAGGCTGACCAAACGTCCTCTTTTGCCCGGACATGTCCACTTTTCACTTCCTGTCTGGGGGATGTTTATAAATTGATGATAATGTCCGGTTTTCCTTTCCAAACCCGACAGTCATTCTGTTTTGTTATGTCCAAAACCGAACTGAGCCCGACATTATTTAATTACTAAAGCACTGAGTTTGTGTCATACAGTTGTTATGGTTACAGGCTATTTAACAGGCCGGGCGTGCACCATGGGTGCTCCGCGGAGAGGGAGACCAACATGTTTGAGACGGGAGCGGGCGGCGGGAGGTCTGACGCTTCTAGCGAGAGGAGAGGGAGAAATAAAACAAAATAAGATAAAATAGGAAAACTTGTCTCCCTCTTTTATTTTATTTTCAGCGTTTAATCAAGGCAGAGGTGGGCGGCAGAGAGGTAGAAACAAACAGCCAATGTGTGTCTGTGTGTGTTATGTTCACGTGTTGTCACATAAATAACAGTGCCCAAGCAAAAAACAGGACAGACAATAGGATTCTATTTATTTATACACTACATTTTCACTGAAAGCTGACCGAATCCGACCCGAGCCCGAATACAATTTATACATTTTTGACCGAACCCGGCCCGACCCGTCGGGTAGGCCTACCGTCGGGACCCGTCGGGACCCGTCAGGTTCAGATCGCCACACTCTAGTGTGTATGTGTCCCCTATTGGGGCCTATCTGAATTTCTGTCTTTGAGAGATATTATTTTGTAATATAACTGAATTTTCTATCCATACATATAAACTCAAAATTATAAGGCTTCTTTGAGTAAACTGCGATTATCATTTAAGTAGGCTATCTCGTGGCCGGGCCGAGTGTCCTCTTTTTTGGAATTCAAAATATGGTCACCCTATACAACACTGTATGATCCTCAGAGTGTAGCAAGCATGAACTATGTACTAATTAGTTGGGTTACATTATTCATTTATATTTTGATCTTCATCTGGTGATTCAATGCCTGCAGCGGTAGGGAGAGGGAGAAGAAGAGAGAGAGGACAGAGAGGCAGAGGATCGGTAGGAGCTAGGTGTGGAGGAACAGGAGGAGGAGAGCTAATTTAGGCAGGAAAGTTTTTTTACCTGTCGAGAGGAAAGCAGGCAACTTCAGCGTCCCTTTAAAACCTTTCTCCTTCAGCAGCTATTTCCACCTGGGTAAGGCCACCCCGATGTTGACTCTCGTTTTTTAATTTGCTGGCCACGTTGCCTTTTTGATTCCCATTTGCGCTTTCTTGGCGACGAGGATTCCGTCTCCCGTGATGCTGCAAATGCATGATCCTGCATTATGCTCAAAGAGTGGGACTTTGTTATGCTGCAGTAGTGCCGGCTGTCCCAGTAGTGCACACTGTCCCTTTAATGAAGCTCAAGCTTCCTGGATAAGTAGCTCAAACAATTTCACAAAGGGATCTTTTAATCAATGTGAAATGGTTTATAATTAATCAGAAGAACAAGAAGGACAAACTATTTCAAACTAAACTATTTGGAGAAAACATTCTCTTCCACAACTGTAAAAAACACAGACCGGCGTCTTTTCACTGTTCTTAAAAGTAAATTAGGGACAAAATGAATGAGCTGCAGTCTGACGAATAAAATGAAGAAATGTTTTAAAGGACATAAACATTGTTCTTACTCCACTGCTTCAGGGACAAACTGTCAGACTTGTATCCAAGGTAACTCCATGTAGTTTCTAATACAGGAGGAAATAAAACCCATCACTAACTTTGTGTTGGTCTGAACTGTGATCTATTACAAAATGTTCCACTGTGAAAATTCATCTTGGAATTAAATGCTAAATGTGCTCATGTTTTCTCCTCCAGCTGCCCCGAGTGTTCCCTTTGTGTCAGTGCGTCCGTCTGGTGACATAATGGAGGGCAGTTCAGTGACTCTGACCTGTCGCAGTGATGCTAACCCAGCAGCTAAATATACCTGGTACAAGAAGAATGGAAACCTCAGACCTCTCAGTGAGAAACCACGGCTTGTCTTCAGGTCCATCCAGTCCTCTGACTCTGGACAGTATCAATGTACAGCTGAGAACAAGCTGATGAGGACATTTACTGTTCTCACTATAGATGTGAAATGTAAGTAAAGTGCTTACTTTAAAAAACATCACGCAACTAATGATACATTATAAAGCTTAATTATCCAGTCCAGTGTTTTGCTCATCATGTGCTTTCATGAGCTCAGCTTGTTTCACATTCACAGTCTGCAGCTGCACTTTACTGAGCAACAGTAGATGATGAAAAGGCAGTTTTATTCACAGTTGGCTCTCAGACCTGCATGACTTTTCAGAGGATTCAAATTATCAGTAAAACAGAAAACTACCGCAGCAGTTTTTCTTTGTCAAATATGGTTTGAAGTGAACAAAATTGTTTCCTGGATTTTGTTACATTGAAAAAAGTTTGCTGCCTAACGATGTGCTTTCGTTGACGGCCCACTGTTGGTAGCAGCATCCCAGAATGTCAACATCATACACTGAAGGATACCTAGCACTGTTATGTAGACAAGAAGGTCCACTGACAAAGTGGCAATATGTGACAACTTGGAATAAGAGTGTGTTAAACTTGACATGTGAGTGAATCAGGTAATCAAAATGAACATGCAGCTTAGACTTAGACTTACTTTATTCGTCCCAGGGGGAAACTCGTTTCTACTAACTGTACATTTACAGAGATCGATCACAGGCACAGACATATCACAGACATCACAAAACATTACATGTTCAACAGGGGTGGACACTTTTAGTCAACGGGATCTTTTGTTCAGTGCAGCTATGGCTGCTGGGATCAGGCTCTTCCCGAGGGTAATGGGATGATAGAGTCCTTGAGTTTTCGGATAGCTGACAGTCTTTGTTGGCTCCTTTTTTGTATGTCTCTGGTGTGCTGATTGAAATTGAGTTTGTTGTCCAGAGTTGCGCCCGGGTATTTAAAACTGTCTGTTTCAACTGTTTGATTGTCAATGATGATGGGGTGCTGCGTTGAGGGGGGGGATGATCATTATTTCTTTGGTTTTACTGACGTTGATGTGAAGATGGGTGTCCATACTGTACATCACTGAGTGAAGTGTGTGACTGTGCTGTGATAATCCAGAGCAGAGAGATTGTCAGAGAGAAGTGCAAGAATGGCCGTGTCAGATTCAGTATTTCAGATAGGTTGTGGTAGGTGATGGGCTTATGCAGTCATTGGTGTAGAGAGTATACAGGAAAGAGCTCAGCACACATCCCTGTGGAGCTCCGGTGTTGATCGTGAGTACAGGGGATGTGGCTGAGCCCACCCTCACTGCTTGCAGTCTGTCAGTGAGGAAGTTGTGGATGAGATGGATCAGATGGGGGGGGAACGTTGAGATGGTGCAGTTTCCGGATCAACAGGTGTTTCTGGATTGTATTGAAGGTGGAACTGAAGTCCACAAAGAGAATTCTCACAAAGTTAGCTGGTGAGTCCAGGTGCTGAAGGAGGAGGTGCAGCAGGCAGGCTACAGCATCCTCTGTGCCCCTTTTGGCCTTATGGGCAAACTGAAAGGGGTCCAGACGTGGGGTGACAATCGGCAGGATGATGTTCAGCAGGAGTTTCTCCAGGCACTTCATTCTTATGGATGTCAAGGCAACAGGGCGGTAGTGGTTGAATTCTGTAGGTCGGGGTTTTTTGGGTATTGGGATTATGGTGGAAGTTTTCCACAAGGTGGGTATTGTTGCAGTCCTGTAGGATTCACAAAAAAAGGAGTGCAGTACTGGTGAGAGCTCCAGAGCGCAGGTCTTCAACACCCTGGCTGGGATGCCATCAGGTCCCGGAGCCTTGCCTAACTTGCAGCAGCTCAGCTGGTGCCATACCTCCTCCTCTGTGAAGGGGGCCGGTTCCTCAGGGTCCAGTGGGGGGACGGCTCTCAACCAGGTCTGACACTGATGAAAAATCCTGGTTGTCAAAACGGGTGTAGAAAGTGTTCAGTTGTTTGGTGAAGGTTTCTGGGTCATCTGATGTACATGTTGATTTGGGTTCAGATCCTGTCAATGTTTTGCAGCTGTAAAAAGCGCACACACATGATTATTACTCATTTAAACACAACATGTAACAGTAAATTTATCTGTCCCCATTTTTGGTAATTGATTTAATCTCCTCCAGATGCTCCAAAGCTTCCCTCTGTGTCAGTGAGTCCCTCTGCTGAGATAGTGGAGGGCAGTTCAGTGACTCTGACCTGTAGCAGTGATGCTAACCCAGCAGCTAAATACACCTGGTACAAGGAGAAGCAAATCCTGCTTCGGGGACCAGAAGGAGGTCTTCATTTCACATCCATCAGCTCTGAGGAGAGCGGGATTTACTACTGCAAGTCTGACAACCCATATGGACAGATCATCTCTTCATCTATATTTATAGATGTGCAGTGTAAGTCACATTGTATTTTTCATGATACAAAAGTCTTTGAATACTATACATGCCAATATAAATGGAATGTGTCCCTCTTAATATTGTCCTCCAGATGCTCCAAAGCTTCCCTCTGTGTCAGTGAGTCCCTCTGCTGAGATAGTGGAGGGCAGTTCAGTGAATCTGACCTGTAGCAGTGATGCTAACCCAGCAGCTAACTATACCTGGTACAAGGAGAATGAAGACTCACCAAAAGCATCAGGACAGATCTTCACCATCACTGACTTCACAGCTGAACACAGTGGGAATTATTACTGTGAAGCCCAGAACAGCAGAGGACGTCATCGCTTCACCATACATCTGACTGTTGTGGCAGGTAAGTTATCCACATTCACCTGCAAAGACACACACACCTGTTTACTGCACCAGACCTCACATGTTAATCTGTAGCAACCTATAAGTGGTGCAGAGAGGGTGAAATTCCCTGTCCGCATTTTCAGACTGTTTTTCTGTAGCTGTCCTCAGGGAGGAACCTCCGTCCTGTCAGAAGTGGATGACGCTGACTGACTGACTAACTAACAGACAGAATGACATGGCAAAGTGATTTATCAATATTATCCTATTAATGAGTTGTATCACATATCTGTGTATATTTCTAGGTAATTCATTAATGATAATGAATATCATCAGGTTGACTCTGGTGGTTTTGATGTTGATTCCTCTGCTTCTCCTGAGTCTGTGGATGAGGTAAGCTAATAAAAATCCATAGGTTCAGTCACTGTACATTATTATTTTCTTCTTCCTACTTCCTTTAGTTTTAATGTTATGAATTTTTTCTTCATGTCTGTATTTGTTGTTGTTTGACTCGATCCAGGAAGAATCAAACTCTGAGCACCACCACTGAACCACATGAACCTGTAGAGATAGAGGTAAGGGAGAGAGGGGCCCTAATGACAAAACTTCCTTCACAGTTAGGATAATTTGTCTTATAAAAATGTATAAATATAATACAACTGGCTGAGTACAAACCAGTAAAGCATTTTCCCATAATAACATTTCTGCCAATTATTTACTTGCAATTATGATGAAATAAATTTAGATAAATATTTAATATATGCACATTTTAAGTATTTAGTACAAATTAAATTAAATCAGTTGTGAAGAAGCTAATGCCTTGCCCACTATGTTGACAGTAGAGTTGATGTGTTTTGACACATGGACAATTTATTGTCAAGGGTGATGCCCAGTAACTTAGTTTTTTTTTACTCGCTAGATGGGTGTTTAATTTCAGCCTTAGGTAATGAACTGAACCAAAAACAATGCTTTTTAGATTTGGATGTGTTCAGTACCAGTTTGTTTTCGAGGATCCATTTTCCAATAATATCTACCTTTCTGTTCAAGATGGCAGTGTTGCTGCTCATGCACACTACAGTGTCATCTGCATGCATTGTTAATTTAGCATTTTTTACTATGAGAGGTAAAACCTGGGTAAAAATGGAATACAAAAGTGGGCCCAGGCAGCTCCCTTGTGGAACTCCACATTCCACAGACACGCTATCTGAGTAACTTCCACTGAAGAAGACCCTCTGTGACCAGATAGCTTTCCATCCAAGCAGCTGCAGAGGGTCTAAATCTATAACACTTTTCAAGAAGAAGCTTGTGGTCAGTGATGTCAAATGCTGCCGTAAAATCTAATACGACTGCTGTGTAGATCATTTTGTTGTCAAGAGCTCTATACCAGTCATGTGTCATTTGCACTATTACTAGTTACCTTCATTCGAAAGTAAAACGTTACAATATTACTCTCTGTGTAGAGTAATAAATTACCTATTATACTGCTTTGTGTTACTTTCCCCAAAATAACCTCACAGCAGGTAATCAAAGCACAGAAGCTCCAGTTTGTTAAATTTCATTTCAAATCCAGTGCTGCAGAGGTCTGACTCATTCATACATTCACATACAGTGGTTACCACTTTGTATTAAAATGAAAAAAAGAAGAAGAACAATTAGATAGCCTAGAGCCTTTTAAATAAACTAATGGCCTTGGGCACATGGAGGGGCAGGCAGAGGATCAGAGTCTTTAAATTATGCTATATAGATACATGTTTGTGGGACTGTGATATTAAAAACCCATTTAACAAATGTCTAGCGAAACAAACAGATTGATGTACGAGTTAGTTAGTTAGTATGACAAGTGCAAATCAATACACCGGAGCTGCAGACCCACCTGTCGGTTCCCAGTGTGCTGGTCAGCTACAACAAAACCGGAACGAGAGTTATGCGTTGTTCTGTTGCTGCAGGGGGAATTAATGGAAACACATCCAACAAATACTAACATCACCCAGATGTGCCAATCACCAGGATGAGGAAAAAACAAACTTGAGGCCAGCTCCTTATCCCTGCTGTTTTCAGGCAGCCTTAGGATGTCTATATATATATATATATATATATATACACACAGTAGCCTATAGCATGACCCAGATGTGCCGATCACGGCCATCTTCCATGATGTAGTCTGTAGTGATATGAAGAGACACTACAGCCTTTGGGGGATGTTTTTTTCTGGTGGGGCACTGGCTGAAGTGGAGCGGTGTGGATGAATGAAAAATGAAAGCAATAAACTATTTATTTAGGGTGATAATGCGTTATGTGACATTGTAAATTTGTGTTGGTAATGTGCTATATTACTTTGTTATATAGTAATATAGTAATATATGTAATATTACTTTGTTACTCCCGGACGCCTCCCTTGGGAGGTGTTTCGGGCATGTCCAACCGGGAGGAGACCTCGGGGCCGCCCCAGGACACGCTGGAGGGATTACATCACCCGGCTGGCCTGGGAACGCCTCGGGGTTCCCTCGGAAGAGCTGACGAAAGTGGCTAGGGAGAGGACTGTCTGGGCTTCTTTGCTGAGGCTGCTGCCCCCGCGACCCAGACCCGGATAAGCAGAGGACGACGAGTACGAGTACGAGTACTTTGTTACTGCTGATATAATGTAGTGTAATGCTTTACCCAGCATTGCAAATTAAGTGTGCACTGTAGTCTATAGCCATTCTAATCACTTCAACACCTTTATTATCAATCCCTGGTTGTTTGTCATTTCATGTGAATTATTTTCAGATTGTTTCCACTTTTAAGTGATCTCACAATGGCGGGGTTTATCCCTCATATATTTTTTTTATTTTAACAATGGATAAGCTATTATCTGTGCCTTGTGATGATTTTGCCCTTAATTTTTTTGCATTGGCTCCAAAGTATTCATTTAAGTATTTTGCAGTGTCTTTCGATTTGTGATCAAAGTACCTCCACGCTCAGTAGGTTGTATACTCCAAAACTTCTTCTCATCGTTCTTGTTCCTGCTTAACTGTAGAGAATAATGTTGTTTCTTTTGCTTTTGATTCTCTCCCCTTCAGTTGGAGTCATGTCCTGTGTATGGGAACGTCTCAGACGCTGCAGCGAAGACAGAAGACAGAGGAGCAGGAAGACCTGGTGTGAAGTCCAGTCAGGTTAGAGCCTCCTGCATCAAATAAAACAGGCCCACTTCAGATTTATAGTCACAGTTCCAACCATAACTTTACACAAGTTTTATGTGATTGTCTTCAGATGCAGTTGAACCAGAGGCGGGACTCACCTGATGGAAACAAAGTAGTACAGCAATGAAATATCAGTGAGGCTGTGGAGGATGTGGGAGAAGTGGATACATTTACCTTCAATTCCAAAAGTTTTTATTGTCAGTTTATAGTTTTTATTATTGTCAGCAGCAGCATGTAGCACAACGTTTAGAAGAATGTGGTGTTGGCAGCTTGAACTGAATCATGTCGAGGTGTCAAACATGATTTATAGTTTAGATCAGCTGATGGTCAGGTGCTGTGTGACTCACTGATTTCTAACTTACTGCTTAAACTATGCAAGCTTATTTTTAACTGTGCAGGAATTAGAAATGAAAAACAATCTACTTAATAAATAACTTTTTAAAGATCCTGATCACCCTCTTGATTTGCAGCTGTCCTGGCTGAAAGAGTCAATACAGTTGTGTCATTAATATGAAAAAGGTTTGGATTTAAGCTTTTCTTTTTATTTTTCATAATGTCATTTTATTTACCTGCTATCAAGACCAATAAAGTTCTTAAGCTTTGTCTTATCTCTCAAATTCTCTCTTTGTGTCTTTATGAGGATGAAATGATCCACAGTGTAATAGTTTATTGTGATTTGGGATGTTGCTGATATGAAGATGCATAGACACAGTTCTTACTGAAGAGGATCTTAACTTACATTTAAGCTGTAAATCTACATTTAGTCTGTTTAAACTCTTTGGGGTTTCATTGAAGCAGAGGAGGTTGAGGTTCACTAAATGTGAAGCCTTTTTATAATTATTACAGCTTGTTCAACAGCCAAGTTGTCTTGAAGAGTTTGTTGCTTTTACAACTACTGACACTTTCTGAGCTTAAACTGGACTCCTCATGCTTAATAAAATGGATGTTCTATGTAACATGCTATAAGTTTCACTCATAAAATGTGAAAATAAAGAACCATGAGTGAATTTAAATTTGAGTCATCAACCAGTGATGGATGGTAAAGTGTTGTTTCAGGGTGCTGATTCAGTATCTGTGATGTTTCACTGTCCTCTAGTGGGGAAGCTTCAGTGTGACACATTCAGGCTTCATCACTCTGAGTGCTCCCTCCACTGTCTGCTTTAACCCTTTGGGCCCGAGGGGAGACTCTCTGGAATCTGGCAATATAAGAACCATGATGCTGGGACATTCTGTCACTTCACAGCTGTCCAAAACATGTGTGTCCCCCTCAATGTATATGGTGACTACGGCCCTGTCATGCATGCATAATTAGGCTGCAGTTGTCTGGGTGCGCAAAGGTGAAGTGCGCTAGTCTTGTCATACAAAGTTTGATGGAGTGTCAACTGGACAATATGGAGATATTTGCATCTTGAAAGCCGGACTACAAATGTGGATAGACAGGGAGAAACACACACAAGCCTAAGACGTGGTAAGATACGATATTCCTCACTATATGAAGTGACTGATAACAAGATCTGTATCATGGATTGTAAAGAAATTCTTGAAAGTCTTGTCGGAAAGCTACAGTTCCGCTGTTTCAGGTGATATGTGTGGCTTCTCGCTATGATGAGCAGTTGTGGAGAAAATCCATAGAGTAGAACAGGTGTGAATTTGGATGCACTATGCGTCATTCAGGCCCATAGGGTTAAAGGGTCAGTTCACCCAAATTACAAAAAGATATTTTCTCTTTAGTTCTCTTTAGCTCATTTCTAGTGTTTTTAACCCAATTTACATGTAGGTCCTCTCAACACACAGTTTATCCAACTGAACGGCCTTAACAAGCCAAATGGTTTTCATTAAACCCACTTTCTCTATTCAACATCATTATATCACCACTGTGTGTCCAAATCCCACCACTTCACTTGATAATGTGTGTTACATGTTTAGGTTTGCTTAACACAAACAGGTATGTGAGATTGTTAGTGTTCTTCATTTCTCCACAAACAGAAGTAATCTGACCGCAGAGTGATCACAAGAAAAAAAATAACCCAACCCACAGCTGCAGATTCTGTGACATCCTGTTCCTGTCTGTTTTTGTCTACTCTTACTGAGTGCTCTTTTTCTGGTGGTGGTGGGATGTTGGCAGCGAAACAGGTTTGAAATCTTAATCTCTTTTTTAAGTTTATAGTTAGTAGTACAACCTAACTTTATTGTGTTGCAGGCATTTACTTGGATTTGACTTACTGTGCGTGTTAATTCTTAAACGATGAAGGATTCTTGTCTTTGGTGCACCTGCACAGGGATCTCGACTGCCCTTTGCACACTGCACTTTAATTCTCAGAAACAGATCCTCTGGGAATTAAAACATGTTTCTGTTTGTCACATTTTATCTGATCCTCACATGAAGATTTTTTTTTATTTTGTCTTTTCAGGGAAATGAACATGGCCTCATTCGGTGTCCTCGCTCTCTTCACTGCTCTCTGTATCAGCGCAGGAAATGCAAGTAAGGTCTTTTATAATCTAAGAATGTAAAGTAGAAAACGCTGGTCACTGATGATGTCACTTGTCTTCCCTTTATAACACAATATTTTTTTCTATAGATTTTATAAAATTGCAATGCAAGGCCAGAAATGTGGGAGAGATTGGTCAGCAGTCACTGCTGAAGTGTGTAGTCAAATCCACACAAGACCCAGAATACGCAAAAATCACAGTGGTCACTTGGATGAAAGTGGGAGATGAGAGACCCTTACTGATTTTAAACAAATGGGAAACTAGACTGCAGCCGGGCTATATGTTTGATGAGCCGTCCTGGAATGGCAGGAACGTGGACGTATCCCTGCTCATCACCAACACTTCTGTAGAACACGAGGGTATTTATATGTGTATGGTGATGACAGACAGCGGTGGTGACATCAGCCAAACCAGCCTTATAGTCACAGGTGAGTCTTCAGCTGATCACTGAAATGTTTTCACAACTATTTGTCACAGAAAGAAGTCCATTTTGAGTCCAGAGCTTATCGTCGTCCCTTTCATTTATACATTCTAATTACAAACAGACCTTAAAGATTTAACACACCCTGTGAACACATATTGCCCTGTTTAATCTGTTCTAAAGCCAAAGAAGCAACAGCTCAAGTGACCGACGATTGGTTTCTATCTGCAGCTACTTCTATCACAGTGAGGTTTTTGGTTTTTTTTGTTTTTTTTTTAGGGATATTTGTCTCACAGTGAAGTTATACCGTCTCTTATATCATCATACGTCTGCACCAAACTTTCCTTTTTTTACTCTCAGAGCTCAGTTTGATGTTTCCATGCTCTGTGTTCATCAGCTTTTATCTTGTGCTTAAATCATATTTGCTGTCAACAGTTTCCCACACCTCAGTGCTCTGCAGTTATTTTTAGTTTTCACACCTCACTCAGCAGCAGCCTGACCAAAGAGTGAACAGAGAGAAAACTAACCAAGAAAAGCACTGACTCTAATCTTACTATATAATGACGAAAACTCTGTCTGATGAAAACTCTGTCTGTGTGTCTGTTCCACGTTTTTCTCCTCACTGACTTGGTCAATCCATGTGAAATTTGGCACAGTGGTAGAGGGTCATGGGAGGANGATATGTAGAACAGGACGCCTCAAGGTGACTGGAGAAATTTAACTCTAATTGGCAACTGGGTGGCGCTATAACAGCAGAAAAATGCTTAAAAATGGCTAAAATGCAACAGATCGCTGTGGCTGCAATCTTACTATCAAATTCACAAACACTCTGTCTGAATACATTGCTCTTCTTAATGGGCTCAGTTTACTATTTAATCTGCAGTCTCCTATGACCTGTATCCCAAACACACACCATGTTAAACTGTACGTGGGCAACTGTGCACTCAATGGGTATGGACTAGTACTTAATATTTCTCCTCTTGTCCTGGTCAGTAAACTGCATTAAGGGTCTCAGGTCCAAAAACATTCCTGTTCTCTTCACTGCAGCTTCACACTGGATAATGTCCTGCCTCAGTGCACATAGAGATTTAAAGGGTCAGTTCACCCAAATTACAAAATTATTATTAGAATTTTATTATTATTATATATTATATATATTATATATTATTATATTTTCTCTCTTAACTCCAGTGGTATCTAGTCATGCAGGTAGGTTTTTTTTTTTTTTTTTTTTTTTAAACTTAGTTTAAATGGAGGACTTCTCTGCACACAATTCATCCAGCTGAACCACCAACTTCTTCTTTCCATAAATTTTAACAATAAATAAATACTGGACACCAAGATTGGGCCCATTCACCCCACCCCACTGCCGCAGTAAGTGTTTCACTGAATATGCGCAGTAGTGTTTCTCCCACTGGCCCTACCAGCGAGTTCCTGCTCAGCTCGCTCATAGAGAGGAGTGACATGCCCTGATGTCAGATGGATCTCACCTGAGTTTTTCCCTACTAAATCCTCTCTGAATGTGCTCCGCTTCTTTTTAAAAACATCTGTCTTTGCACAGGTGCAGATAAGATGTTGTTATATGATTTTCTAGAGTTTTGGGCTGCTTCTACATAATTTCAGAAGAATATTCACTTCAAAATGACACTGTAATTTTATTTTTTAAGCTTATTTGTGGGTATTTTCCCTTTTATTGATAGTATAGGTTAAGATAGATGGGAAATGTGGGAGGGAAAGAGGGGGGATGACATGCAGCAAAGGGCCAAGGGGCAGAAATGAACCCATGCCACTGCCTGTATTGGGAGCAAACTCTACTTGGTGATGTAGATGTCACCCTGGGACTTGTAATTCTCAAGAGAGAGGCCCAGTGAAGAAAAGCCAAAGTCATTAAAGCTGCTTTCTCTAATCAACATCACTACAGTATATCACCATGTGTCCAAATCCTACTAGTCCACTCTTTTTTTAAACGTTCATGTTTGGTCAGCACAAACAGATATGTGAGTTTCTTAGTGTTCAGCAAACAGCACTAATCTTATCTCAGAGTGATCAGAGGAAAAAAAAACATCGGCCTACACCTGCTGACTGTGTGACATCCTGTTCCACATAGAGACTGTCTCTGTTTTTCTCTTTTTGCTCTTTTTCGGTGTTGGCTGGATGTTGGCAGTGAAACAGGTTTGAAATCTCATTCTCTTTTTTTAAGTTTATAGTTTGTAGAACAACCCAGCTTTATTGTGTTCTGTATTTACTGGGATCGGGCTTATTGTGCATGTTATGAATCAAAAGATGGCAGAAACGTAGTCCTGTTCCTGTCGGTTTGTTCTTTCAGGGAAATGAACACGGCCTCATTCAGTGTCGTCATTCTTTTCACTGCTCTCTGTATCAGCGCAGGAAATGGAGGTAAGGTCTTCCATAATCAGAGAATTTAAAGTAGAAAATGCAGTTTGCTGATGATGTAACTTTTCACCCCTTTATAACGACTTTTTTTTTTTTCCTACAGATTTTTTGAATTTGCAATGCGTGGCTGAAAATGTGGGAGAGATTGGTCAGCAGTCACTGCTGGAGTGTGTTGTCAAACCCACACAAGGCGCAGCAGACCCAACAATCAGGGTGGTCACTTGGAGGAAGGTGGGAGATGAGAGACCCTTACTGGTTTTTCACAGAGGGCTAACTGAACTGCAGCCGGGCTACATGTTTGCTGAGCCGTCCTGGAACGTCATGAACTTGAACGTATCCCTGCTCATCACCAACACTGCTGTAGAACACGAGGGAGTTTATACATGTATGGTGATGACAGACAGCAGTAGTAACTCCGACCACACCAGCCTTAAAGTCACAGGTGAGAGCCTCTAACCGTGGGTGACCACTGAATCACTTTTTTTCACATCTACAATATTTGTCACAGAGAGATGACTGTTTTCAGCTAGGAATTTATCTTTAACACACATTTCTTTCAACTCATTTTAAAGCTAAACAATGAGTAACAGTTGTCATTTACATTTATACATTCTAGTTACAAACAGAAAATAGTCTTCAAAGATTTAACTGTGAGAACATATTGCCCTGTTTAATCTGTTCTAAAGCTGACCCTGGTTGCAGAGGCGACAACTCATATGGCCCATGATTAGTTTCCATCTGCAGCTACTTTCATCATGGTGAAGTGTTTTGGAGGGATATTGGTCTCACCGTGAGGTCACATTGTACTGTCTCAACTCCTATGATATCATCATTCATCTGCACCAAGAGGATAGCAATCATTGGCTTTTATTTTACCTGCTGTAAACAGTTTCCTCCGCCTCAGTGCTCTGCAGTTATTTTTAGTTTTCACACCTAACTCAGCAGCAGCCTGACCACAGAGTGAGCAGAGAGGAAGAGAAAAGCACCTACTCTACTAATTAATATTTCTCCTCTTATCCTGTTGTACATTTAAAATATGTTACACTGTGAGAACTCATCTTGAAATTATATGTCAAGTAAAGTCAGATTTATTTATAGAGAACATTTAAAAACAAAATGTTGACTAAAGTGCTTCACAAAGAAATAAAAAACACAGGAATGATCAAATGAAAACAGTTGGGAGATTGTAAGTTAAATTAATAAGAGCATATTTTCACAAAATCATAATACAATTACAAAAAATTCATTTATTTTATACATATATTTTATATACTTTATTAATCCCCCTGAGGGGAAATTCAATTAAAATCAATTCTGTACTTCACTGGTAACCAGAAAAAAGAGGCCAGCACCGAGTTGATATGGTCCAACGTATTGTCATTCCGACCTCACCACATACTGACATTTTGGTCAAATTGACTTTTTTTTTTCCTTCAGCAACAAACACATGGTTGGGTAAAGGTGACGAAAGCAAGTGGCTAGGTTAAGGAAAAAAAAACAGGTTTTGGCTTTAGAATCTTATGGGACGCAAACACAGCTCTCTTGGGTGAAAGTGTTTGTTGGACCCATCCACCTCCCCTCCCGCTCGCCCCACTTTGACTTTCGCTGCCTTAACTTTCGTCCTTGTCCTGACGTGTTTCCCCCTGCCACCGCCAGGCGCCATTAAATTATAGAGCAACCGGCCATATATCATGCCAACCTTAAAGGACGCCTTTTTTCGTTGGTTTCTGATGTTGCAGGTCACTGCCCAAGCACCAGATTTTGACGACTTCGGAGTGAGACCTCTATGGTTTCTGTTCCTGGTACCAGTGAGGAGTCTTTTTGAACAAGCTGCAGGCAGGATAGAGCGAACTGACTAATTCCTACATAGAGGAAATTGCAATAGTCTAAGCAAGAGGAAATAAAAGTGTGAGCTAATATCTCTAAATCTTTAGATGGCAGGAGTGATTTTAATTTTGCAAGTGACCTAAGATGGTAAAAGACATTGCTAATGACAGACTCAATTTATTTAAAACCAGAATCAAAGAATATATCAAGATTTTTTGCATTTGGTTGTACGTTTAATAACAGAGACCCAAGGGAACTGTTTGTGGAAGCAGACCTGACAGCTGTGCCAAAGATTAAAACCTCAGCTTTATCCTGGTTAAGTGAGGAAAGCTTTTTGCCATCCAAGATTTTGACACTGACACTGCATGGATTGCAAGGTTTGAGTAGGAGATACAGCTGAGTGTCGTCAGCATAAAGATAGTACGAGATATTATACTTTCTAAAAATAGACCCCAAGGGAGGCATATGCAAGGAAAATCAAATCGGGCCCAATATGGAGCCTTGTGATATGCCATAGGAGATGGGTGCAAAGGACGAGAACACATTGAATTAAACAGAGGCAGATCGTTCAAGTAGGTAAGAGTCAAATGTGTCCATGTTTTCTCCTCCAGCTTCCCTAAGTGCCCCCTCTGTGTCAGTGAGTCCCTCTGCTGAGATAGTGGAGGGAGGTCCAGTGACTCTGACCTGTAGCAGTGATGCTAACCCAGCAGCTACTTATACCTGGTACAAGGAGAATGGAAATCCTGACCTTTATCCTCTCAGTGAGGAACCACAGCTCTTCTTTGAGTCAATCCAGTCCTCTGACTCTGGAGAGTATTACTGTACAGCTGACAACAAGCTGGGGAGGAAGACATCTGAATCTATTTCTGTAGCTGTGCAATGTAAGTAAAATGCAACTAATTTAAAAAGCATAATGCAACTGACAACTCTTAAAAGCTCTTTTATGCAGTCAAATGTTTTGCTGATCATGCATCTAGTAGATGATGAAAAGGCAATTTCAATTTACAATTTACACTTGGTTCCCAGATCTGCACTGATATTTAGGGCCAAGTTGTTCAGAAGTAAACTCATTAGATCAGGTCTTGAAAATAGACTGAAAAAAAAAAAGGATTCTGAAATCGGATTAAATCATGTAATTCAGTCTTGATTTTGATCTGGATCAAACTCTTATTATGTGTAGGTCAAATCTTTTTAGTAGAATTGGGATACCTTTGATCCAAAAAATTCAGGATTATCCTGATCCCAGCAGAGGGTGGATTCAGGGTGGATTTCAGGAACAAAAAGGAATAAAACTTATAAACTTGTGTCAGTATGTTAGGTGCTGTTATCCTCTGGTGCCGTAAAACAACCTTGTAACTGTCTCTGTCTCTCCGCTCTGTCAGAGCTAGATTAAACCATCAGTAATCCAGACAACCACCTCAAGCCTCTGTGCTGTTATCAAGCCTGTCTCCTACGCATGATAGACCCAACTCTGTATATCGATTATCTGATATATAATAGTCATAGTCATCATTCAAGTAATGCATATCAAACATATTTGTGTGATATGATTTACCTCTGTTAACCATTACAAATGTAAGAGGATCATTCCTCTAGTCTCCTGTTAGAATTTAATGTTGCATCACTCAAGTGGCTCTAACAAACAGCTCTGCCTGCTGTTACAACTTCCAGATGCTTCAAAACACGTAATTATTACTCATTTCAACGCAACATGTGGGACCAGAGAAATCTACCCTCAGGTTTGTTTATTTTACCTTTTTCAGATGCTCCAAAGCTTCCCTCTGTGTCAGTGAGTCCCTCTGCTGAGATAACAGATGAAAATTCACTGACTCTGACCTGTCGCAGCGATGCTAACCCAGCAGCTAACTATACCTGGTACAGAAAGAGAAGAAATCCAGACCTTCAATCTGTTAGTAAAGAACCACAGCTTGTCTTCAGCTCCATCCGGTCCTCTGACTCTGGAGAATATTACTGTACAGCTGAGAACAGGCTGGGGAAGAAGACATCTGAATCCATCTATGTTAATGGGAAATGTGAGTAAAATGTAGCCAGTTTAAAATGCGTCATACGACTGATGACATTTTAAAGCTCTATAACCCAGCCAAATGTTTTGCTGATCATGCACTTTCTTCAGCTCTGCTTGTTTCACACTCACAGTCTGCTGCTGTATTTCACTGAACCTCTACAAGAGAAGATGAAAAGGCAGGTTTATTTACAATTGGCTCCCGACCTTAAACATCTATAGCACTGAAATGCAACATACACATGAATGCAGCAGTAATATTATTATCCAATATTACTCATAATACTTACAAACGTTTTCTTAAGTAAGGTTTTGAATACAGGCCTTTTACTGGAGTATTTTTACAGTGTGGCAGAGTCCTGCACGGGTCCAATTTTCAAGATCCACCCCGCCCCGACCCGTACAAAAGCGCACCCGAACCGCAAACCCACGCATCAGGCCAATTAGTACCGCAACCCGGTCCGACCCATTGAAACACGACCCGCAGCCCGACCCGTAACCCGGATTTAAAGTAATCATTTTGGGTCATATTGGCTCATTATTGAACAGCATATCGCCACAGTTAAGGTGCCAGTGAGTAAACAACGACCTGAATGAAGCAGCTCTCACAATAAAAACCTGACTTCAGCTCCATCATCAACCCTCTGTGTTTTTCTCCCATACGAGTGTAAAAGCACTCGTTTATTACGTTTAATGCTTTTAAACTTTTAATCTATGTAAAGGAACTTTACATGTGTAATAACAGACTTACTTTCTGAGCGATGTTCAGCAGTTACGAGCCGTCACGTGTTTTTAGAATCCATCGAGGAGAGAAGTAATCCATCAGGGAAACACTCTCCCTCCTTCTACCTCACCTTCTTCAAATCCATGTGCATTTTTATTTATAATACACAATTAAACAGGTACAAATCTTTTTTTTAAATTGTTATTGCATATAACAACTTCAAAACATTTTAACATAGGCCTGAGAATGCCTTAAAGTATGCTTAGCAAGAGAACCTCAATAGCTGTGTTTCTGGAAAGAAAACACTGAACTAAATCCGTAGACGTGAATCCTAGTTTGGTGTCCTTGCTAACAGGAGGGCCAATTGTGGAAATGAAGGTATTATAATAATTTGAACTTGTTTATTAACACATTTGAGCATTCTGAACCGAAACTCTCATTCTCTCATCATCCTTCCTCTATATGTCCTCCTTCATCCTCTCTAAACTCCTCCCTCTCGTTCCATCCACCCCCCTCCCTCCTTCCATCCATATCCCACCTGTCCAGGTTGCAAGGGAATACAAACTGCTGGGACTTTGAGGTTTGGGGAGTTTTGCGATTACATCGCTTCTTGGGAAGAATCCCTCATCTTTCTCCTTGAAAGTAAAGCTTGGTTTACCATATCCAGCTTTGCCTCTTCTCAGAAACTTACGGCTCAACTTACCCCATAGCTACCATATTGACTTTATTAGCCCCCACAGCTAAAATGGTGCACTTTCATGCTAGCTGTACTACCTCATTTTGTAGTTAATAGATATCACAATTGATGTATAAAACAAATTAAAAATTATCTATTTTGATCTAAACACAATCCCCATGAAACTTATGAGAGACTAGATTCACTTTCATGAGTGAAAAATGCTTTTTTGGACATAAATCTCTAACCACTTAACTCATGTGGTTCTTACCTTAACAGACTCCATAAAATGATGCCTTCCTCCAAAATATTTGGTCACATGCTCAATTTTATTTGCAGTTTCCTAGCAACAAGGGGTGGCTCAACTTACCCTTTGGCTCAACTTACCCCAGTCTCCCCTACCAAATATACAACCCCAATTCCAAAAACATCAGGACTCTGTGAGACGTAAATAAAAAAAAGAATGCAGTGATTTGCACATTCTTTTTCACCTAAACTTAAAGTTAAAGTTCCACTGATTGTCACACACCTGAGTGTGTGAAATTTGTTCTCCGCATTTGACCCATCCCCTGAGGGAGCGGTGAGCAGCAGCGGTGCTGCGCTCGGGAATCATGTGGTGATCTAACCCCCCACTTCCAACCTATGATGCTGAGTACCAAGCAGGGAGGCAATGGGTCCCATTTTTATAGTCTTTGGTATGACTCGGCCGGGGATTGAACCCATATTATTTGGAGCTATCTGCTAACTGCTAACTGAGTGCTGCTCAAAGAAAAGGCGATGTAACACAGTGGTAAACATGCCCCTGTCCCAACATTTTTCTAACTTATTGCAGACATCAAATTCAGAATCAGTGTATATTTACAAAAAAACAATAAAGTTTATCAGTTTGAATGTTAAATATCTTGTTTGGACTGTATTCAATTGAATATAGGTCAAAAAAAGATTTTCAGGTCATTGCATTCTGTTTTTATTTACAATTTACACAGTGTCCCAACTTTTTGGAACTGGGTTGTATTTTGTTTCCTGGATTTTGGATTGTGGAAAATGCGAACTTGATTGATAATCTATTGTAACATGTGAGTAAAACAGCTTATTTAAACTGCAACTTACAGCTGAGAATTTTGAAAATAATTACAATATAATCTCACTAACCATGCCTGCTTTCTCCAGCATTGTCACAGTTCAGTCACAAAACCACCTCATGAGTTTCAGATGCTTCAACACACGTAGCTATTACTCATTTCAACACAACATGTAGCACCAAAGAAATGTATCCTCACTTTTGGTAATATACCTTTTACAGATGGTCCAAAGCTTCCCTCTGTGTCAGTGAGTCCCTCTGCTGAGATAGTGGAGGGTAGTTCAGTGACTCTGACCTGTAGCAGTGATGCTAACCCAGCAGCTAACTATACCTGGTACAAGGAGAACCAAAAACTGCTTCAGGGACCAGAGGGTAGTTATAATTTCACCTCCATCAGCTCTGAGGACAGAGGGATCTACTTCTGCAAGTCTGAGAATCCATATGGACAGATCATGTCATCGTCTCTATCAGTAGATGTTCAGTGTAAGTACAAAACATAAGCAACTCTTGTGTCCTGGTGACCCTTCAGTGCACCTTGTTCACATGTTGTTTATTTCTTACAGAGCACTTATTATCTCCAAAGAAGTGATGTAACATGTACTGTTAAATGTGGTTTATTGTGTAGGTTGACAGACAACAATAACTCTAAAAAAGCTAATCATACGTTTTTGTTTGAAATGACTTGCCCTTAATCCAGAATGCAACACGTGATAAAGCCATGTTAACATTTTATACAAACATCACCATCTAATGTGATTGACACAGGTCTGTCTAAATCTCCTCCAGATGCTCCAAAGCTTCCCTCTGTGTCAGTGAGTCCCTCTGCTGAGATAGTGGAGGGCAGTTCAGTGACTCTGACCTGTAGCAGTGATGCTAACTGTAGTGTAATATTTACTATAGTGTTCGTACTGTACCTTTAAACTGACCTTTAAAAGATACGTGTTGAAGCAATATAATCTGTGCAACTGACAAATTACACACTGGTTTAATATTTCATGTATTCTTATGACACACACACACTCATTGAGCACTTAAGCATTGTGGTGGAG
>NC_065510.1:968438-980623 GCF_006386435.1 Epinephelus moara | reverse complement strand
GTATGAGAACGTCTCAGACGCTGCAGCTCAGACAGAAGACACAGAGGAGCAGGAAGACCTGGTGTGAAGTCCAGTCAGGTTAGAGCCTCCTGCATCAAATAAAACAGGCCCACTTCAGATTTATAGTCACAGTTCCAACCATAACTTTACACAAGTTTTATGTGATTGTCTTCAGATGCAGTTGAACCAGAGGCGGGACTCACCTGATGGAAACAAAGTAGTACGACATGGAAATATCAGTGTGGAAATATCGTTTAAAGCATCACATTTTACTCCATGTACAGTTTTGATTTTCATACATTAAAATCAAAAAGAAGCCCAGCAGCTGCACACTTTGCTAGCTGTTACATTTTCCAAGTGTTTGATTGATTGGGTGGAAGCATTTCCATCAAAGCTTTAGAAATTGTTGTTCCCGTCTCACAGCCAAATGTGGCCAGCCAGCCTTTGCCTGAAGGTGGCAGTGATGGGTGCTGTAACAATCACCTGTAATGAACCTTAGGGCTGAGTGGTACAACATCTGGTGATTTTAGTGTAGAGGCAGCAGCTTCTCCATATATAACATTCCCATAATCAAAAACACACAAAAATACAGATTCTACAATTCTCTGTACAAAAGGACAATCGTTCTTATTGCTGTACAGAATGCCAAGTGTTGTCCTCAATTTGGCAGTCAGAATTTCAATATGCTGCTTAAAATTAAGATTGTCATCCAGCCAGATACCAAGATATTCATACTGTTCGACCCTCTCTGTGTGGATGGATGTGAATATTGAGAGATTCAAAATGAGTAGCCTTGGTGAGCAGCATCCATTTGGTTTTGTCTGAGTTAAGTACTAACATATGGTTATGTGACTGAAGTTGGAGTGAATCAAAAGGCGATTATAGACATCCAGTGGCTGATTGTGCAGATGTTGCGGAACAATATAAAAGTAGAGTTAAAATAAGAGTTTGTTGCTTTTACATTATAACAAAACCAATGTGAACTGCTGACACTTCCTGAACGTCATCTGGACCTCTAATGCTCAGTAAATTAAATGTTCTGGGTAAAAGACTTATAATGCATATGGCTTATCACTTAAGAAATGTGAAAATAAAGAACCAGGAGTGAATTTAAATTTGAGTCATCAACCAGTGATGGATGGTAAAGTGTTGTTTCAGGGTGCTGATTCAGTATCTGTGATGTTTCACTGTCCTCTAGTGGGGAAGCTTCAGTGTGACACATTCAGGCTTCATCACTCTGAGTGCTCCCTCCACTGTCTGCTTTAAAGGGTCAGTTCACCCAAATTACAAAAGGACATTTTCTCTCATACATGACTGATTTCTAGTGTTTTTAACCCATTTTAAATGTAGATCTTCTCTGCACACAGTTTATCCAACTGAACCACCTTAACAAGCCAATTTTTTTCATTAAACCCACTTCCTCTATTCAACATTATTATCAGTCAACCAATTTTATTTATAAAGCCCAATATCACAAATCACAATTTGCCTCACAGGGTTTTACAGCATACGACATCCCTCTGTCCTTTGGACCCTCACAGCTGATCAGGAAAAACTCCCCAAAAAAACCCTTTAACGGGGGAAAAAACGGTAGAAACCCCAGAAAGAGCAACTGAGGAGGGATCCCTCTTCCAGGACGGACAGACGTGCAATAGATGTCGTACAGAACAGATCAGCATAATAAATTAACAGTAATCTGTATGACACAATGAGACAGAAAGAGAGAGAGAGAGAGAGAGAGAGAGAGAGAGAGAGATGCAGGACAGACGGTAATGACAGTAGCCTACAACAACGTTAATGAAAGTAATAATATTATAATTAGAATTCTGGCTACTGTGGTACAATATGTTGAAAGTATGTATTAATATCTGATAGTATACATGTGTGACAATAATCATATGTGTATAATAACAGTAGAAGTGTGACTAATGATGACAGCAGCAGCAGCAGGAGGCATCTGGCAGGACCACGGCAGCAGCACAACCACACACGTCACGCTATCCAGGCACCGCTGCAATACGAGTTAACCTGAGAGACAGTGGAGCACAAAGGCTCCGGAGAAGAAGCCGAGTTAGTGACATGCAGTGTGGCCAAGTTAACAAGATGCAGTAACAGGACATGAGGGGGTCCTCCGGCAGACTAGGCCTAAGTCAGCCTAACTAGGGGCTGGTACAGGGCAAGCCTGAGCCAGCCCTAACTATAAGCTTTATCAAAGAGGAAAGTCTTAAGTCTAGTCTTAAATGTGGAGACGGTGTCTGCCTCCCGGACCGTAACAGGAAGATGATNGCGTGGACCAATTTTTCTGCATCTTTTCGGGTCAGGATAGGCCTAATTTTCGCAGTATTACGCAGATGAAAAATCGCAGTCTGTGAAGTTTGTTTTAAATGAGAATTAAAAGACAAATCTTGATCAAATATTACTCCGAGGTTTCTTACGGTGTTTCTTGTGTCACCATCATGTGTCCAGATCCTACCAGTCCACTTGATTATGTGTGTTACACAGTGCAGTGGACTGTACACGCAGGTATATGGGCTATACCCACCTTATTATTATGTTTTGCTTTTAGTTGTTACTGCATTGGTCAGTAATGTAAAATCAGTCTGTCTCTTATAATATTCTGCTTCTTTTTCATGCTTCTTCATTATATTGCTTTGTGTTTTTATATTGTTTGCTTATTATACTGCGCTTGTTTTTGTACAGTCTACTTATTTTATGTACTTATACATTTGCTCTGTATTTTCTACCGATGCTTCTTGTGTGCACTATCCCTCTGCTGCTGTAAAATTGCAAATTTCCCCGCTGTGGGACAAATAAAAAAATGATCTCATCTCATCAGCTAAAACAACAGAGAGTATGCCCATTTTACCTCTGTAACCTACCCTACCCTTTTCATCTACCCCTACACCACTGGTATTACGTGCACATGTTTGGTTAACATGAACGGATATGTGCGTTTCTCAGTGTTCAGCATATTTCAACAAACAGAAGCGATATGACCGCAGTGCGATCAGAGAAAAAACACTTGCCAACCTACACCTGCAGACTGTGTGACATCCTGTAGTGCACATAGAGATGAACCGTCTGTCTGTTCATCTTTTCTCGTCTTGAATGCTGTTGTTTTTCGTGTCGGTGGGTTGTTGTCAGCGAAACAGGTTTGAAATCTCATTCTGTTGTTTGAAGATTATAGTTTGGAGAACAACCGAACTTTATTGTACTGTAGGTATTTACTGGGACTTGACTTATTGTGCATATTATTAATCAAAAGACAAAGGAAATGTATTTCTTTTGCACACTGCACTTTAATTCTCAGTCAGAGATCCACTGTGAATTAAAACATGTTTGTGTTTGTTACATTTTATCTGATCCTCACATGAAGAATTGTTTGTTTTGTCCTTTCAGGGAAATGAACACAGCCTCATTCGGTGTTCTCTTTATTTTCACTGCTCTCTCTATCAGCAAAGGAAATGAAGGTAAGGTCTTCCGTAATCTGAGAATTAAAGTACAAAATGCTGTTTGCTGCTGATGAAACTTCTCATCAATTAATAACAAAATATTTTCTTCTACAGCTTTTATTAGACTACAATGCGTGGCTGAAAATGTGGGAGTGATTGGCCAGCAGTCACTGCTGGAGTGTGTTGTCAAATCCACACAAGGCATAGCAGATGTAACAATCATACTGGTCACTTGGAGGAAGGTGGGAGATGAGAGACCCTTACTGGTTTTTCACAGAGAGCAAACTGAACTGCAGCCGGGCTATATGTTTGCTGAGCCGTCCTGGAATGGCGGGAACATGAACGTATCTCTGCTCATCACTAACACTGCTGTAGAACACGAGGGAGTTTATACATGTATGGTGATGACAGACAGCGGTTATGCCACCAGCCAAACCAGCCTTAAAGTCACAGGTGAGAGCCTCTAACCGTGGGTGACCACTGAATCACTTTTTTTCACATCTACAATATTTGTCACAGAGAGATGACTGTTTTCAGCTAGGAATTTATCTTTAACACACATTTCTTTCAACTCATTTTAAAGCTAAACAATGAGTAACAGTTGTCATTTACATTTATACATTCTAGTTACAAACAGAAAACAGTCTTCAAAGATTTAACTCAGCCTGTGAGAACATATTGCCCTGTTTAATCTGTTCTAAAGCTGACCCTGGTTGCAGAGGCGACAACTCATATGGCCCATGATTAGTTTCCATCTGCAGCTACTTTCATCATGGTGAAGTGTTTTGGAGGGATATTGGTCTCACCGTGAGGTCACATTGTACTGTCTCAACTCCTATGGTATCATCATTCATCTGCACCAAGGGGATAGCAATCATTGGCTTTTATTTTACCTGCTGTTAAGTTTCCTCTGCCTCAGTGCTCTGCAGTTATTTTTAGTTTTCACACCTAACTCAGCAGCAGCCTGACCACAGAGTGAGCAGAGAGGAAGAGAAAAGCACTTACTCTACTCATTAATATTTCTCCTCTTATCCTGTTGTACATTTAAAATATGTTACACTGTTGAGTATGAGTCCATTTCAAGTCCAAAATGTATCTTCAGAGCTAATCCCTTTCAACTATATTCAAAGCTAAACAATCAGTAAAAGATGTAATTTACATTTATGCACTCTAGCTACAAACAGGCCTCAAAGATTTAACACACCCTGTGAAAACATATTGCCCTGTTTAATCTGTTCTAAAGCCAAAGAAGCATCAGCTCATGTGGCCGACGATTAGTTTCGATTAGTCTCTATAGCTACTTTTACCACAGTGAGGTTGTTTGGAGGGATATTGGTCTCACGGTGAAATCAAGTTATACCGTCCAAACTTCTCTTATATCATTATACATCTGCACCAAACCCTGCTAATTTCTTTTATACTCTGACCTCAGTGTGGTACTTTCATGCTCCGTGCTGACAGCAGTCATCGACTAACTTATATTTAAACCATAACTGCTTTGAACAGTTTCCTCCACCTCCGTGCACTGGGTTTCTTTGTGGTTTTCACACTTAACTCAGCAGCAACCTGACCACAGAGTGAGCAGAGAGGAAACTTGGCAAGAAAAGCACAGGCTGTGAGAATTTATATTTCTCCTCTTGTCCTGGTCAATAAACTGCATTAAAGGTCTCAGGTCCAAAAACATTCCTGTTCACCTTAAATGGTAAATGGACCTACATTTGTATAGCGCCTTTCTCGTCATCTGACCACTCAGAGCACTTTTTACACCATGAGCCACATTCACCCATTCACACACACACATTCACACACTGGTGGCTGAGGCTACCATACAAGGTGCCACCTGCTACTCAGTTTTTAAACACACTCACACACAGATGGAAGCATCATCAGGAGCAATTTGGGGTTCAGTATCTTGCTCAAGGATACTTTGACATGCAGATTGGAGGAGCCGGGGATTGAACCGCTGATCTTCCGATTTGTGAACGACCCACTCTACTTCTGAGCCGCAGCTTCACAATGGATGATGTCCTGCCTCAGGGCACGTACACTGTAAACCTTAATCCATGCTCACAAAATTTGAATGTGAAGTCTACACAAATGCCCAGGATTGTCAAAATGATATAAAACCTTTATGTTTACTTGACACAAAAACTCATCCCTTGTGAGACTGACAAACTAATTAGGCAACATTGGCTTCATACATTTTAGTCAGATTAACTCAAAACTTGATGACTTAACACAAAAAGATTAAGGCCAATAAACAACACTATCATTGTGTGCTTAACACATTGTGGCATGTTGGGGCTAAACGGGTGGAGTTTCCCAGCATGCCGTGAGACATAAAGTTATAAGCCAAAGAAAAATCACTCACGTTACCCATTATGCAGTGATTAATGTTTATGTATTTCACAATGGCTCTAATAGGTCACAGATAATGTTGCGGTAAAAGGTGGTCATGGTAACATTTTGCACCATGAGTTAAGTGTTAAACACATTTAGTGACCTCCCACCTGTGAGAATGTTAGAGTGTCTAACCTAAAGCTATACTAAATAAAAAGCACTTCCTGGTTCCGAATTCATGTCTTTGTCTTATTCATGCAAAAAAGAAACAAAATATTTTTATTGAGCAGTGAAATAAAAACAAAAAGAAAAATGTGACACAGAATTAAATACTCAAACAATAGTGATGGGCAAAGCAGTTCTTTAGATGTTACTGAATCACTAGAATCAGTTCATTAAAAAGATTCGTTCAAAAGATTCGTTCATCGAATCGTTCAGTGCTTTGCAGGAGGAGCCCTGACTGTGTACTGTGTAGTCCGACTCACTGAACTGACACACGGCTGAGCTGCTGCTGCGTCTGCCCTGCACTGGTGAGTCTCATGACTGGCCAGCCTAACGTTTTAAGTTTGTTTGTCTGGAAACTAAGTCTGTTAAAACAATGGGTGCGTGATTGTGTTCATGTGGCTTGACTCCTGGCTACATTAGCCATTAGCTTGGAGAAAACAGTCCCTATGAAAGTGTATCGTTGAGAAGAAATGATTTGAATCACTTAGGGATTGGGGTTACGTCATTCACCGAGTGATTTGTTCACTGAGTGATTCGTCATGCAGTAGGTAGTCCCTCCCTGCACCCTGGCTGCCTCGAGAGTGATTCATCGTTTGCATGGACCGAATCGGCAGTTCCACTCCCGGCCTGCATGCTAGCTGCTGAGCTCAACTGAACTGAGGAATGAACGAATCAGTTCTGGAAGTGATTCAGTTCAGTACGTTCACTCAACAGATTCGTTCTTTTGAACGATTCGTTCGCAAACAACACAACACTATCAAACAAACAAAAGAAGAAATTTATGTTAAGCTGACATAAGCTGACATGTGGGGCGGCAGTGGCTCAGTCCATAGGGACTTGGGTTGGGAACCGGAGGGTCGCCTGTTCGAGTCCCCGTCCGGACTAAATATGGAGTGTGGACTGGTGGCTGGAGAGGTGCCAGTTCACCTCCTGGCCACTGCCGAGGTGCCCTTGAGCAAGGCACTGAACCCCCCAACCGCTCGGGGCGCCTGACCAAAGGGCAGCCCCCTCACTCTGACATCTCTCCATTTTGTGCATGTATAGGTCCTGTTTGTGCATGTGTGTGTCTTTGAGACCTGTGTGTAATTGACAAGCAAGAGTGAAAACATTAAATTTCCCCTCAGGGGGATTAATAAAGTAAATAAACTTAATAAAGTAAATAAACTTAAACTTAAAATTCCTGTCATACAAGGGTCATGTGACACATTTATTTTGTATCTCATGTACTCAGAACATTTATGTCACCGTATTGTACTAAAGTAAAAGTTTTGAGTGCACGCTGTGTCCAAACGAAAATTTAATTTGAGTGTGCGAATTGGGGTTTACAGCGTATCTCTAGAAAGCATGTGTACATCCTCATCCGCCTGTTCACACTGGTTTAATTGAAAATGAAATAAAATATATTGACATTCTACGTGTAATGTTTGATAACTGAATCATCTACCGTTACTTGATCATGTTAGGTCATTCAGAACACAAATCTATTGCACGTCTGTCCATCCAGGGAGAGGAATCCCTCCTATGGTGCTTCTTTAATTTTTTCCACATTAAAGTTTTTTGGGGGGAGTTCTTCCTTATCTGAGTGAGGGTCCAGGGACAAAGTTTGTATGAACTGTTGTCCATTTAAGATGTGTTACACTGTGAGAACTAATCTTGAAAATAAATGTTCAATGTATTTCTGTTTTCTCCTCCAGGTGCCCTGAGTGTTCCCTCTGTGTCAGTGAGTCCCTCTGCTGAGATAGTGGAGGGCAGTTCAGTGACTCTGACCTGTAGCAGTGATGCTAACCCAGCAGCTAACTATACCTGGTACAAGAAGAATGGAAACCCCAACCTTCATCCTCTCAGTAAAGAACCACAGCTTGTCTTCAGCTCCATCCAGTCCTCTGACTCTGGAGAGTATTACTGTACAGCTGAGAACGAGCTGGGGAGGAGGACATCTGAATCCATCGCTATTGATGTGCAATGTGAGTAAAATCCAGTTTATTTAAAAAGCATCATGCAACTAATACCATTTTAAAGCTAAAGTTGATGATGAAAAGATTATTTTATTTACAATTGTGTCCCTGATCTCTGCACAGGTTTTCAAGGCCCAGGGCCCAGTTGTCAAAAAAATTTAACCTGGGTCAGAATGATGAGAACTTGGAAATCCTATGTTTTGCTATCCAGGATTAGATCATTCATTTTTTCTTTTCTGCTGTTTTTTCAAATACAAATTGGATTGAATCACAGCGGTCCAGACACTTTCACTTCAACATTACCAAATCTGGATAACTGGTGCTGCACATTATAGGGCAGTCTGCCATCAAACACACTGCAATCGCCACTTAGCATCGTAGGTGCTGTCAAAGAGACTGAAACTGAGGTATTTTACATTGTAACTTTAAATAATTTTTGTTTCTTTTTATGTCCTTGTCACTGACTCAGCAGCATGTCTGTCCGTATTAATCAAAAATCAATTGACAAATCTCAATATTCAACATCCTGGACATGACGGCAAAGTACAAAGTTGCATGCATCGGGAGATTTATATGCCTTGAGTTATTCTTTCATACAGATGCTTGGTTTTTCCACACGGTATATGAAGATGTCCGGCCACTGTAACTTTGGCCTTTTAGTTGGATCCTTGACCCAACCACTTGACAGTCAGGAAACTTTATACCGTTGTTTAGGGTTAGTTTGTTAGTGCAAGACCTTAGACATATACACATACATACATTGTGATCTACGTGTAGTAGAAAATGCCGTTTTGTCTCCAGTTAATTAGAATCCCGATATTTAGGCTGTAATCACTGCTGGACGCTCAGTAGAGGAGTGTGTGTTTGGCTTACGTGAGCTGAATTTCTGACAGGGTGGATTCTGGCTTGAAAAAGGTTACACATGGAGTTCCTCAAGGTTCTGTGCTGGGCCCTAAACTGTTTATTTTATACATTAACGATATTTGTGATGTGCCGAGACATCTGAAATTTGTCCTGTTTGCTGATGACACCAGCCTCTACTATTCGGGAACAGATCTAGAACTGCTCCTGAATACAGTAGAACATGAATTAAAAACACTAAAAAAAAGTTTTATACTAATAAACTGTCATTGAATCTAAGTAAAACAAAATAAATTCGTCTTTGGCGATAGAAGAATTAATACACCGTTCAAAATCAAGGTCAATAATGTTGAATTCGAATGTGTGTATGAAAACAAATTTTTGAGCATCATAACTGATAGTAAACTCAACTGGAAACGACACATAAATATCTTGCAAACAAAATTATCAAAAGTTATTGCCATAAATGAAAAATGTTTTTAAACAGAAACGCTCTCTATATTTAGTATTGCTCCCTCGTGCTTCCATACATTAATTACTGTGTGGGGGAACACACATAAAACTAAAATACATCCAATTTTCCTGTTACAGAAAAAGGCCATAAGAATTGTACATCAAAAAGACTACTATGAACCAACAAATCTACTGTTTATTAATTTACACACTTTAAAACTACAAGATCTCATTGACTTAAGCACATTAACTATAATGTGTTTTGGGCCTAGAGAGAGTCGATATAATCTAAGAGGTATATGTATGTTCAAAAATACCAAGACAAGAACTTGAGAAAGTAGATGTATATCTGTTAAAGGGGTGTCTCTGTGAAACAGCCTGGACAGTGAACTAAAAATATGCAAATCAGTCTGTCAATTTAAAAAATGTATAAATCCAAAGTTATAGACAAACATAAATCATTATTATCATTACCATAAGTCATATGTTAACAAAGGAAAGCTACAACAATAAACAATATGAAAGAAAAAATGTGTAAATGTACTTTTGGATTTTCAATTTTGTTTTATTCTCTTGATTTGTCATGTCTAACTACATGTTGTTTTCTGTTATGTCATGTTTTGTTGTTGAAATTGTTTTTCGTTTTGACATTTAACTGAAATATAAAAAGGGTAGGCACAATAAACTTTGGCTTCAGCCTACACCTTTTTGGCCATTGTAAAATGTATCTATTAATTTTGGAAATGTGTCTTGCCATGCAACTGGACCGAAATAAACTATTATCATTCATTCATTCATAATTCATCATCATAAGGAATTGTAAAAACTCACATTTGTCAAACATGGATTTGTCTTATTGTCCTTGGTTAAGACCTCTGGAGATGTCCCCATATAATATAATTAATGTGGAAGTAACATTAGACAACTGTTCAACTAGCCAGCTAACAATGTCTGCTTATTAACTCCTTGATCAAAACAGAATATAGTAACTTTCACCACTGCTCATTTTAGAAAGGACACTGATCCAGATCAAAAGCAAGACTGGATTACACGATCGAGGTTTCAGAATCCTTTTTTCTTCAGAGCAACCATTTATAACATTTGATCCTGCCCAATAGCTGAGATCCAATCACATTATGTCTGAACAGCTGGGCCCAGATGATTTAAACCTCCAGGAATCCAGAAAATCACCTCAAGCCTCTGTGCTGTTATCAAGCCTGCCTCCTAGACATGATATACCCAACTCTGTTTATCAATAGAGTTTCAGATGCTTCAAAACACAACATTAAACATGAAAGAAATCTATCGTCATTTTCGTTAATCTTTTTCAGATCATTCATGGCGTGTCTCTGTGTCAGTGAATCCCTCTGCTGAGATAGTGGAGGGCAGTTCAGTGACTCTGACCTGTAGCAGTGATGCTAACCCAGCAGCTAAATATACCTGGTACAAGGAGAATGAAGACTCACCAAAAGCATCAGGACAGATCTTCACCATCTCTAACGTCACAGCTGAACACAGTGGGAATTATTACTGTGAAGCCCAGAACACAAGAGGACGTCATAACTCCACCTTACATCTGACTGTTGTGGCAGGTAAGTTATCCACATTCACCTGCAAACACACACACACACCTGTTTACTGCACCAGACCTGATTCACATGTTAATATGTAGCAACCTATAACTGGTGCAGAGAAAGTGAAATTCCCTGTCCGCATTCTAGTTTCAGTTTTTTTTATTTAAGAAGGGACGGTACAAATTAATAAATACACATGTTGTAGAAATGCCAGAATTAGCCACGCGGCTATTTTTTATTTGCAGTCCCTTGGTCAAGATGTTATACAAGGCTACCTAAACTTCAACAATACAAAACTTACAAACAGGGCACGCAGTTAAAAAGGAACAGGGCATGGAGATGCATTTTAAAAGCTGGAAAACGTGTTAGTGTTTAGTTCTCTGATATGAATTGGAATTTCCAGTCTCTTGAACTTCTGACAGATTTCCAGACTGCTTTTCTGTAGCTGTGTTTAGGGAGAAGCCTCCATCATGTCAGAGGTGGATGACACTGACTGACTGACTAACAGACAGGGTCACCAGGCAAAATGATTTAACAATATAATCCTATTATAAAGTTGTACATTGTAACATATCTGTGTATATTTCTAGATCATTCAGTAATGAATATCATCAGGTTGACTCTGGTGGTCTTGGTGCTGACTCTTCTGCTTCTCCTGAGTCTGTGGACGAGGTAAGACAATAAAAATCCATCAGTTCAGTCACTGCTCTTTATTTTGTTCGAACCTTCTGTATTTGTTGTTGACTGGATCCAGGAAGAAGAAAACTCTGAGCTTCACCACTGAACCGCATGGACCTGTAGAGGTAGAGGTGAGAGAGGGTCAAATTTGCGAATCCTAGGATAGCGAAGAAATGACCAGCCTCACTCTGCCTCTGATTGGCTTACCCTGACATTCTTACCCTAACCCTAACCAATCCCACCTCTCTCACCTAAACCTAACCAATTCAAGCCAACAAAGGCAACGAGTATGAGCTGATCATAGGGAATGTAGGGCGGGTCATTCTTTCGCTGTCCTTGAATTTGCAAATTTGCGAGACAGAAAACTTCCTCTGTATCACAGATATAATAACTTGGCTCATAAATGCTCTGAAAAGTGAAGATGTGAAGTGAATTCATGTTTAAAGCAACTTGCTGAGTAGAAACAAGTAATATATTTGGCCAAAACACAATTTCAGCCAATATTTTCATTTTAAATGTAAGTAAATGATCCTGATAAACTCTTAATCTATGTAAGTTTCATCAGTGACATCCACTGAGCCTCATTTTGTGGTCTCTCTCCATCAGTTCTCATCGTATGAGAACGTCTCAGACGCTGCAGCACAGAC
>NC_065510.1:958973-967938 GCF_006386435.1 Epinephelus moara | reverse complement strand
CTCTCAAGATCCTCTGCAACGTCAAAATCACGGTGAAAATCGGTGTGAACTTGGCTTAAGGCGGAGAGAGCAGCAGCAAAGACCCCCTGGGAACAGAACAGAGAAACATCAGTGGCAAACAGACACAGCATGAAAAGGAGGAGCTGGGGTGGAGGCGGGTTGTAAAGCAGCTTGCAGAGGAAGCAGCAGCAGTAGGCAGGCCAGAGCAGTTTAAACAGGGTGTCCTGAATGAGATTCACCAATTGGTTGCACAGAAAGGAATCATGTGATCTATCAGCTGACTCCCTTCCATCAGTTGATTGGGCTGTTTGAGATCAGCTGATGTTGCTGGGATGTGAGCTGAGCTTGACATCATTACCTGCCTCGGTTTTCATCTTCAGCTGACTTAAAGTGGGATGGCATAAAAGCAGAAGTTGTTTTCAGAAATGTGGCTTCACACACTGAAGCACCCCAGTGATGTCAGTGTTGGCAGCCACAGCCAAACTTAATTCTTCCATCGTGCTCAATTTGGACCAGTGCTGGGCGAGGTCATTTCTGATAAAGACCCAGTGACGACAGTGTCAGCAGCCAGAACTGGGCCAGTTTATTTGGACCAATTCTGGGGCATCATTTATCAGAGTCTCACCCAAGTGGGGCAACTGTACGCAGCCCTATTTTTTTCTTTCAGTATGCTGAGTTTGGGCTTATGCTGGGTCATTTCTGATAACAGCCTAGTGAAGCCAGTGTAGGCGGCCAGAATCAGGCCATGTTATTTGGCCCGATTCTGGAGCGTCCATCATCCCGTCTCTCAACTAAGTCAAGCAACCACACGCTGCCCAACTTATTTCTTCCACCAGGCTGAGTTTGGGCCAATGCTGGGCCAGGTCATTTTTGGCAGCCAGAATCGGGCCAGTTCATTTGGACCAATTCTGGGGAGTCATTGATCCCAATTGTCAGCCAAGTGGGCAAACGGACGTTTTCACTAGATATGTAAAGGTTAATTTGAGATAGCCCTATTTTCATTGCTTTTTCTGTATTTTATTTTAATTTTTTATTTTGTTGTATCTGTCATTTTGAGTCTGGTTTTTATCTTTGCTCAATGACTGGGAAAAAAGTAAAATATGGATTCTGTCGCCCTCTGCTGGTGAGTACTGTGTATTACAACATCAAAAACATGCTGATATTAAGCCTTGGCAATACACAGAAAATAATCTAATAGTCTTCTAATCTAATGTGGCCATTCGATGGGTGGACTTCAGTACAGTGGAGTAAAATTCAATAGAAACCAGGCAGATCATCTCAACTCCAACTCCAACAGGGCTCCAGGGTGAGCAGCTCTACACACAGGTGAATCTTTATTGATGTTTAATTTATATAAAATACACGTTAAGTGTGAAACTGAAACTGAGTTTTTAATACGTTTAAAACTGTCTGTAATTATTGGTATGAGGTGTGTTGGTGAGCATTTTATCACTTTGCTACAAACTCTTGTATTTTCTTAACTCCTTCACAGAGCAAGACATCAGCAATAAAGGATTAGCAGGTGTAGCAGTTAATAAAAGTCTGTATTTATGTTTTATTCTTAAACTCATGTTTCCATGGTGAAGCATCCTAACATGCAGCTAACATGCAGCTTATGCAAAATATTTATCATGCCAACCTCCTTAACAGGAGAACATTAAAGTCCTGTAGTTGTCATGTTAATATGCTGACTCACGTGTGTGATTTCGTTCCAACAAGAGGGCGTCAAACATTCTGGTGAATATTATGCACCGGTTTATGGTGGAAAATTTTCTATTGATATTAAGGATAATCCAAGATTCAGGCGCTAGGTGACAATTCAAAATATAAAAATATAATGCACTATAATGCAGTGAGGCCCTCAGGTATTCTGAGATAACACCATTGAGAGCACCCCTCCTCTTTTGGGTCTTTGGGGAAGACATTTACTTGAATTAGCCTGATTTCATTTTAATTCATTGATACATTTTGGATTGAATAGCTCGTGTGTGATTCAGCAATATTTCTGATTGTGTTTCCACATTTAAAACACATCCTAAACAGGCCCATCTGTTCTCAGAGAAATCGAAAGTAAAATACTAATGGTACATTTAGAGGACAAAACTAAAGTCGTCATTTATTGAGGATTAAATTGTGGGTTGTTTTTTTTTTGTTTTTTTTTTATCTACCTGTCCTATAGTCTGCCCTATTTGGGGTTTTCTGTACGAGGGCAGCTCTTCATCACAGGTGGAAAACCGAGAGTAGGTGAGGGAAGACGTCACAGTGCAGACTTAAGTAAAGCAGCCTATTATATGATGATGTTATTCTCCAAATATCAGATTACTATCTTTTTTATTTATTTATTTATTTATTATTATTATTATTATTATTTGTCTATTATTATTATTATTATTATTATTATTTAATTGTATTTATTTATTTTAGTTTTTGCCAGAAACACCCACCTTATGGGTATGTGGGTGTACACACATGTATGTATTATAGAGTTCTACCAGAATAATGTATATTTCAGTCTGCTCTGAATAACGTATATTCATACTTTGTATAATTCATATGCTCACTTGTTTAAATATAAAAATATAGCAGAACAAATTGATGAAGACATATATGTAATATTAATATTTATATGTTTTTGTGAGGCAAATACAGTTGGTATTATATGTATATATTCATATATATATCATATCCTAAGCCTTTTTGTAAGATTGATATTATATTACAATATATTATAGATATAGATATAAGATATATATTTGGTATTTACTGTTATATATTATACATTGGATATTTTTGGTAGACAAAAGTCTTAAGTATATGTTTATTCTGTATAAGGAAGCTGTTTGTTTCACTTCACTCAATGAATTATGGAGAAGGGGTGGGATTTCATACTTCCCCCCAAATACTTATTATTATTTGTAAATATTACTTTCTTTGTCTGTCTGCTTGTTTGTATGTTCATGTCTTTATTTTACATGTTTGAAATAAATATCAATATCGATCAGTTTGTTTATAGGAATAAAATATTTCTTAGGTATGTTATTTACCTGCTGATGTGTTTCACTGCAGACAGAGGAGAGGAGCAGCCATGAGTTTCAAAGCAGCAGCAGCTGGACTTGTCTTCCTTCTCTCTGTGTCAGGTACACGTACTGTATACTTACACTGTGTATATTTCGTATGTGCTGTGGTTGATCATTATAGTTAATTGCTGCTACTTCTTAGAACAAATGTGAATGTTGTCCAAGCTTATACGTGAGACTGGTGTTTAATGATTGTTTTAAAAAAAGTTTATTTCTATGTTATCTGTATTTATGCAAAGCTTATTTCTGTTTTAAAAGCTGAGTTCCACCGGAGCAAACCAAAGCTATAAACTTTGTCATCAGCATAATTATACATGATGCATGATGAACCGCAGAGAGCAGGGAATCTTCTCAAACGCTTCGCGGTCCCTGATGTGCTCTGTGTTACAGTGATACAGGGTCAGGATGGCTGGGAAATGACTTACAGGTCTACTGAGATCTGTGCTGTAAAAGGATCAACAGTGGAAATACCCTGCAGCTACAGTTACCCATCCAAACTAAAAGTCCATAATGCTACAGTTAAGGAAACACTCTGGTTTACTCGAATGAATGGAAATGAACCTTTGGATCTGAAAACAGACTCAGAGTATGCAGGTCGTGTGCAGTATCACTGTGAAGAGACAAACTGCACTCTGACAGTCACAGACCTGAGAGAGAGCGACTCAGCTGTGTACAAGTTCATGTTAATCACAGATCAAACAGATGGGAGATTTGCTGCCTTACCTGGAGTCACGTTGTCTGTTACAGGTAATGCTTTTTTGTTTGAAACCTACTGTGAATCTCTGACGTGAAACCAATGTAAATACACCAAGGCTACATTTAAAGACAATGAACATGTTGATAATGATCAGTTTGTGTAATTGCTGTTCTGTAAATACTAGTTGTCCACCACTATGGGTGTTGACGTGTCTGTTCTATCAGTATTTGTTTTTAAAACCCAGTTACATAATATTGTTTCTCGTTCTCATATCCAGCTCTCCAGGTGCAGGTGACCAGAATAACAGTCGGGCAGTCTGTTACTGAGGCAGAGCTGAAGTGTTACAGCAGCTGCAGTCCAGCTGGTCGTCTTTCCTACGTCTGGTTCAAGAGTGGAGTGAGACTGACGAAGGTGCAGACAGCTTCTTATAAAGACTCGTTTCATCTTGGAGACAACATCTCCTGTGCTTTGCAAGGATATGAGCAGTTGCCCTCTCCTTCAGTGTGTAAGTTTACTCCACCTTATCAGGACTAAAACATGGATACACACTGACATTACAGTACAATTACAATTTCAGATGTAACTTCACCAGAGATCTGTAAATATTAATGTAGATACAGCAAAAGCTGAAGTATCACCAGTAGATGAGCTAGAGTAGAAAAAAGGCAGAGTAAAATAATATGAAACTGGACAGTGACATTTGCAAACAGTTGATGACGCAGCAGCTGTGAAAATTAAGGAATCAAAATGTTTAATGCCTCATGCAAATACCACAAACAAATCAAGTCAGTGAGAGTTTGAGTATAGATATTGTAATCAGAAACAGGTGACCTGAGTCGACTTGATGAGGTGGGCATGGTGGACAGGCAGGAGCGGGGAATGTTTCAACAGGTGATAGGTTGGCAGTGGCAAGGAGGCGTGGAAAACTAGAGTTCAGACGGAGAAGCTATTAACTGTGTCAGTTCCTCATCTACGCTTTCGTCAAAGCCACCAGACTCCATTGACACAAAAAGTGCTGCTGGTCGACCACCGCCCCGATCAGTTTGTGTTACTGTGTGATTTTGGTGAATCTGATCTGTAACAAATGCATGTTCAATTCTCCTCCAGATGCTCTAAACCCTCCCTCTGTGTCAGTGAGTCCCTCTGCTGAGATAGTGGAGGGCAGTTCAGTGAATCTGACCTGTCGCAGTGATGCTAACCCAGCAGCTAAATATACCTGGTACAAGGAGAATGTAAACCTCAAACCCCCCAGTGAAGAACCACAACTTGTCTTCAGCTCCATCCAGTCCTCTGACTCTGGGTGGTATTACTGCACAGCAGAGAACGAGCTGGGGAGGTCCAATGACATCATTATTAATGTGAAATGTGAGTAAACAGCTTATTTAAACATCCTGTGTGGAAGAAATTCGGGGGATATATTGGCAGAAATGGGATATTCTATAATATGTATGCTTTTTGTGTGTGTGTGTGTGTGTGTGTGTGTGTGTGTGTGTGTGTATATAATCACCTTAAAATAAGAATTGTTCCAAAGTTTGTTAAATTAAAATGAGCCGTTCATATTTACATAGGGAGCAAGTCCTCGTCTATGGAGATCGCCATGTTGCACTGCCATGTTTCTACTGTAGCCTAGGATGGACAAACCAAACACTGGCTCTAGATAGGACCATTCATGTTTTTTCATTGGCCATCGTCTGAGGTGCACTGAACTCAGACCACCTCAGGAGGTGGTTTGAGTTTAGCTGCTTCAAGTCAACTGTGCGGTTCACTTAACCTGTGCCTTGTGAACACCCGGGGGCTCCAGGTTGGCTTTGCTCTTTGCCATTGTATTTAAAAAAACATATGAAATTATGTTGGCCTGCAACACTTGCAAGGATGCAGGACGAGGAGTAGTTTGGTCCACGGAAGATACTGCACGTCTCCAGATGTGGAGTGTAGATTACATTAAACTGCAACAGTCTCCAGCACACAGAAACGCTAAGGTCTGAAAGCAAGGGGCTTCATAACGGCACTGCAGGGGCACCTCAAAGTAAAAACAAAACTAAGGGTGTTTTCACATTTGGTCCTTTTCAGCCTTCCAAGAGGACTCAGAGCGGTAACTCAGTATTTTGTGCGCAAATGCGAACGCTCCAAGAGAACTCAGACCCCTCTGAAGTGAACCGAACTCAGACCACCTCGGTTCTCTTCAAGTCTGCGGTGCGATTCACTTAACCTGTGCCTTGTGAACACAAAAGGCTCTGGGTCCACTTTGCCTTTTGCTATTGTATTGTAGCCCTCCAGGCTTGCTGTAGACAGATCACAGGCTATTTCAGTGGGACGCATAATAAACACAACGGAACCATGGCCACAGGTAACGACAGCACAATCAGTGGACGAGGAGTACTTTGGTCTGACGGTGAAACAACTGCACTCCTCCAGATATGGAACGAGTAAAACATCAAACGGTAACTGTTCACAACGCACAGAAATGCTAAGGTTTTCCTCTGGTTCATTTAAAAAGGACTATATGTGAAAACACCCCTAGTTACCGGAGAAAATAGGTGAGCACACATTGGCAGGTGCTAGGTAAGCAGCCTGCCTGCGACATGCCAAACAGCATTGGAGAAACACTGATTTTTGGTGAAAGGTGAAAGTACTTTATTCAGTGTTTTACTCGTTTAAATCACCGGGTCCATTTGTTTTGGAGAGAAAGAGACCTCTGTCGATGATTTGGCTTCTGGTAAGAACCTCCTGAACAATGACCACTGCAGGAATCGTAACCTGGAGATGTTTCTGCTGGTTGCAATTTGCAATCTTCAGCAAGGTACCACAAAATCCCTCTAACTCTTAGACACTGGACTTAATGATCATAATTACTTGGTTCAGCTCTACTTGCTTCACATTCACTGTGATCCGTTGGGCAGCTCCAGACATTTTTTTTTTATTTAAACTGTCACACATCCATTTTTCAGACCACATAAAAAGTCTAAAATGCAGCTACACACAGTTACTGACAGTTTCCTATTTAAACGAGACATGTTTTTCTGTAGTAACTCACATTTAACCAAGAATAATCTCTGTTAACACATCTCCTCCAGATGCTCCAAAGCTTCCCTCTGTGTCAGTGAGTCCCTCTGCTGAGATAGTGGAGGGCAGTTCAGTGACTCTGACCTGTAGCAGTGATGCTAACCCAGCAGCTAACTATACCTGGTACAAGGAGAATGAAGACTCACCAAAAGCATCAGGACAGATCTTCACCATCACTAACATCACAGCTGAACACAGTGGGAATTATTACTGTGAAGCCAAGAACACAAGAGGACGTCATAACTCCACCTTTAATCTGATTGCTGTGGCAGGTTAGTTTCTCTGAAACACTAATTAGTGGCTGGTTAACAGACAGCATCACCCAATTCATGAATCAAACCCTTCTAGTGAGGTGCAGCACTGTATATCTCATGACAGTCTATCTCTGTTTCTAGATAAATCAACAAATACCAAAACGATCATCACGTTGACTCTGGTGTTTGTCATGTTGATTCTACTGCTTCTTGCTCTTCTTTGCTGTGTGAGGTGAACAAATAAAAATGAATCATCACTGATGTTCTGCTTTGAATATTCACTTTGATAGTTGGAGTTTTCAATTAACTTTATGTATTTATTTGGTTTTGGATTAGATTCACGAAGAAGAAACTCTGAGCTCCACCACTGAGCTGAATGAACCCAGTGAGACTCTGGAGGTGAGAGAGAGATTTTAAAATCGAATTGTTTCCAAATTGCACTTATGACTCTTCCCTTTGACTCTCATCTTGTCTTCTCTCTCCAGCAGTCAGAGTTTGATCCTTGTACAATCAACTCCTCAGCCTTGAGCACCATCACTGCAGCACAGATGGAAGACGCAAAGGAGAACCTGGTGCGAAGGATCCGCCAGGTTTGATGCTGCTGCATGGAAAACATAATGAACTCAAAACAACTTCGTCCATTTATGGGTTTTCAGGTTTTAGTTGCAGCCGCAGGTAGCAGAAGATTTGAGTTCAATGAAAGCTTTAATTGTACCTGTGCAGGTACAATACATATATCAAGGATTTCAAAATGGTATTTTACGTTTTAATAAACTGCTTGTGAAAATATATAGCCACCACCTCACACCTGTCCTGTCAGTCTGTTCAAAACAGAAATGTCACTGGAAGCAAAATATTTCACAGTGTATGTTTGAACACACTGAAAAACATCCTCAGCTTTATCACATTTTGCTAGTTGTAACATATTCAAAGTTTGCAGGAGCTGGCTGAAACAAACATCCAGCTTCCACATCAACTCTGCAGATTGAACATCGTGTCAGTTCCCTCTCAGTGCTGCAGAGGGCGACGGTGTGCGGACAGTTTTTGTTTCTCTTTCTGTGTTTATTATTCAGAGTGAAGTTTTTGTTGATGTGTGCAAATAAAGGTTTAATCAGTGTGTTTGCTCTGACTTTTTTGTCCATGTATAAAACTTGCACAACCTAAAACACGGAGATGCTGTGAGTATGACAGCCAGCTGTGATGTAGAGAAAGTTAAAATTTGTGAACTTCTCCTTTATTTTCCCACCATGAATTAGGCACTCTCAATCCAACCATGCACCTACCACGGGGCTCACCAGTTCAACTAAAGAACAGACAACAGACTTAATGAAGAATGAGGTGTTATATCAAATTAAATATGAATATTATCGACCTCTGCTGGTGAATATTCGGTACTACAACTACAAAAACAGACTAATAACAAGCTTCAGGATCCCATTTCTTCGCTTTAGCAAATTATCCTCTCCACTTTTTACCCTGCAGATATTTAACTGGATGCTAATCTGATGCTTCAGTGCAGTAAAAGTCTTATTTGCTATCCTGAGTTACACCTGAGATGTGCACCAGTGTAAGATTCTCTCCACCAGCCAGAGGGCTATTCCAGAAAGCGGGTTATGTGAAAACTCAGTAAATTAACCCTGAGATGAGGGAAACTCTGAGTTATCCGTTATCTGAGTTATCCGCGGAGATTTACCGTCTGTCACAGTCTAAATCCTGCTGCATATTAGTTTGTTACTCAGGACTGTCTTAAGTTACTGAATTTATGCACATCAATCATTTCTTTGGACATCGGTTTTTGTCTTTACATTCAAATATTACACAGCGAGAATTCATCCTCAGCTCAGAATCAAACCTCTGTCCTTTTTATATTTATT
>NC_065510.1:945605-957186 GCF_006386435.1 Epinephelus moara | reverse complement strand
ATTTATATTTAGCATTTAGATTTAACATTTAGATTTAGATTTATATTTAGCATTTAGATTTAACATTTATATTTATATTTATATTTAGCATTTAGATTTAACATTTAGATTTAGATTTAATATTTTGATTTAACATTTAACATTTAGGTGCCACATTTAATATTTAGATTTAACTATTTAATATATTTCTAAGTTAACAAATATTGCTGTAAATGTGGTAAAAGGTGACGTTAAAAAATTCACAATACTTTTTTAAAGATTGTTTGAAGCTAAATGTGGCAACATGTTGATGTTATTTTCAGCATGAGCCACTTTACAAACGGCACCCCATAATGGTGCAGCATTTCAGTGTCTTTAAATTTACTACATTTGTATCTGAAATAAAGTCACTGAATGCTGTTGAGTCAAGATGTGCAATATTTTAAAATCTACTGTATTTTAACCTCAACGTCTTTTCAAGTGCAAATCACCAAACATATTATTACTGGGTCAGACTGTGAGTTTACAGTCATGTCTTTATGTCTTTGATCTATAGCCTAGCCTATATGTTTTAAATCTTCTGCCTCCTGTGTTTTTCCCCATCAGATTAAATCTCAACAAATATATTATGATATATTATTAATATAATGGAATGTATCTACAGCCTGATACACAGTCAGATTCCACCACTTTATCTTCATTAGGGAAATGTAAGTCTGATAAATGATGGAGAAACTTTTTTATTAACTTTATGGTTAACTTATTGACACTTTTCTACACATGCATTAATATCTCTACATCCACTGGAATAAAATGGAGGCGCTGTTTTTATTTACCTGTTGCCATGGTGAATCGTGGAGTCGGAGCTCCATTGATGATGCCTTTTTATTGTCAGCTTAACTCAGAGTGAACATACTCAGAGTTGACTGAACTAACTCAAATCAGCTGTTCTGGAACCGCTAACTCAGAGTTTCCCGTCTCAGGGTAAATCAACTCAGAGTTCAGGGTTAGACTCAGAGTTTGTTGAACCTCCTACCTGGAATACCCCTCAGATGTTGTTGCAGACTCCAGCTGCAGCCCAGCCCTGCAGGAGGAGGAGGAGGAGGAGGAGGAGGAGGAGGAAGAAGAGGAGGAGGAGGAGGACTTCAACAGTGAAAGTGAAACTAAGTCTTCGATTTCAGGTTTCTCTCCTGCGTATTTCTGTGTTACTGTTTAGGCTAAAATTCGTGTTTTTAGATTCAGCATTTTAGCACTTTTCTACACACAGTTTAAGAGTTCCCAAAAGCCACTGAGAGTGACGTCGGCATGGATCTGGGGTGGGTATTTATTTATGCATGGCCTGCCAGTGGACCTTTTCTTGGTAGCGTGTTAACGTTTGCATGCTGGGGGTGTCTCTGTGTTATATAACGTGCTGACCAACTGACGTGCATCATGTTAACATGCCACCTTCCCAAAACATGTTAACTAATGTGTAAAGTGACGTAACAGCTTATTGTTGGAAGTGACGTAGCAGCTTTTGCACAAAGGCCGTACTTCAGCATTAATTTCGGTCACCGACTCTCCCTCGCCTCTTACAAGTCTGTAATCTACAAATGAATAACTAACACACCAGTATCCTCTCTTGGAGGTGTATGGATTGTTTCTCTATGGATTTCAGAGCGTTACAGTGTCTCAAGCAGCACAGACTGACACAAATTCCAATCCGAAACTTCTGATGTGTTTCACTGTTTCTGAAGTCACAGCAGACAGAGGAGAGGACCAGCTGTGAGTTTTAAAGCAGCAGGACTTGTTGTCTTCCTTCTCTCTGTGTCAGGTACTGTATATTTACACTGAATATAGTTCAGTTATGCTTTTGTGTGTTATTATAGTTACCAGCTGCAACATCTTAGAAAATTTAACATGAGTGCAGTTTAAAGATTGAAAAAAAATGTATTTCTGTTTCGAAGGAGCAGTGTGTAGGATTTGTAGGAATTAGTGGCATCTGGCAGTGAGGATTGCAAATTGGAAGCAGCTGAAATGTCTCCTGGTTAGAATTCCTTAAGTGTTCATTGTTTTTACAGTTAGCAGAATTATCCACAGAGGTCTCTTCCTCTCTAACACAGATGGTGCAGGTGATTTAAACTGGCAACAAAAATGAATAAAGTGATTACATGTTAAACATCTGTTTTACTGATGTTGCTCGTCATAGAGAGGGTGCTAACTATGGTGGCTGATGTGAAAACATGAGTGGCCCTATCTAGAGTCAGTGTTTGGTTTGTCAGTTCTGGGCTACTATAGGAACATGGCAGTGCAACATGGTGGACTCGGTAGATGAGGACCCGCTCCCTACGTAGATTTAAACAGCTCAATCTAACTGTACGTTTACACCGGAAGTGACCAGAGCTTCCAAAATGGCCGAAGTCATTCATCAATGAGAGCCTGGCGACTTGGGCAACTTTGGCGACCTGGTCATCAGCCGCGTGTCTTGGGCGACCAAAGTGACCGGAGCGGTCCGGAGGGGAGATAAAACTCATTTAACTTTATGGCACTGAGCTTGACGCAGTTCGGCGGCAACCAATCGGAATGCTGACGTGCTTGGATGAAGCGGGTCCCAGAGAACAAGCCATGTAACTTTGGTTCCTACAGCACACTTGTTCCAACAATGGATATCGAGAAGGTTATTATGGGATGACATACGTTTTCTGTTTTCATTGACCAAACAACTTTCTGTTGGCCAACTATGAGCTTTTTGACTGGATGACAGCAAGCAGCAACTACGCTGCTTTCAAGCCAGTAGTCCGCTTTGCGGCTCCTTTAAATTGACAAGCACGATCAAACGTTCAATGATTCACATGATGAGCGACTAGAGCGACCAAAGCTGCCACAGATATTTTTGACAGTCGTGCTTCTGGGGCATCCATGACAGACTTTTCCTCTTTGGAAGCTTCGGGTGTGAACGTACAGTTAGGTTCAACAGTTTATAGTTTAGGTAATCATACACTAAAGAAAACATATTTCATTTCTGTCAATATATTCCCCTAAATCCTACACACTACTCCTTAGAATGTATTCAGTATACATCAGGTATATATCAGGTGGAAAAATCCTATTTGGCCTATTGGCCTATTTGAATCCCTTTTGTTTGAGACCGTGCTGCAAGGTGAGTGTGTTTGCTGATCCTGTGAGTTTATCTATCTCCTTTAACTTTAGCATATATTGGAGCTATGCTATGTAGCGTGTGAAATAGAGTATGGTGAATGTGCTAGGACAGGTTGTATCGGCACGGTCACTACCTGGAGCTCGCATGAACGGAGCCTAGGTTTGTTGAAGGTGGCAGTGCTGTTTGGGCTGAGAAAGCCATGTGTAAGTGAGGTAAGGCAGGTTATTGGGTTGGTGCGGGGAGCAGTGAGACCTGACATTAGGGGAGTGTCTCTGGGACACCAGAGATCACTGTGTAGCCTCCTGGAGGTGTCGTGGGACCAACTAGATGAAACACTGGTGAAAGGAGGTTCCCACCTGATGACCCCAAAGACATGTTAGTTATCACTGCTCACTGGTGTGTATAGTTAAGCCTTGCCATAATAGCTTATCATAGGGCTTAGGCGGTTATTCACTGAGCGCTGATCCTTTTCTAGAGCACAAACTTCTTCTGTTTATTTGAATACAAAGTCCATGTTTCTGTTATTGTTCACATACACATGAATGTAAATGCAGTATCTCCAAATATCTTTGGTCTGCAGCTTTTAGCTTTAATTACTGCACTTACAAATGCAAAGGTGTTTCCAGCTGGACTGGCTGGTAGAGTCCTACTTCATGCTTAGCATAATGCTAACAGAATATAATGGGAAATTCCATAATGAGATTACAGTTAGCAAGAGGTTTTATCAATTTACCAGACTTACAAAAAACATTAGAGAAACACGAGATGGTCCTTTAAAAACATATTCTTAATGAAACAGCTTTCTATGTGTACAGGGAGCATAACAAGATACAGCCAAGAGTAGGGATGCACGAAAATATCGGCAGTTTGAGGTCCCAGCTGCACTTTGCTTCACAGGCTGGAGAAATAATGTTTCGTACACAATATGAGAAGAGTTTGAGTCACTTAAAGTTTTTGTGATGCATGTCAGAGGGAAGTGTATTCACTGAGGCAGTGTGTGACGAAGATTAATGTACATGTCTGTTAGTGGTTAATGTAGCCTGCTGGCTAGCTTTGTAGGGGTGACAATGGCTTGGCTCACAAATCAGGGGTTCTAAAGTCGGTTGATAAAATAAGTACAAAAATAATTGTGTTGCTCTTCTGGGCTCATGGCAGCCTGGAAAAAAAAAGATTTTTAAGTTGTCTCTCCTTTCTCCTCCAGATGCTCTAAACCCTCCCTCTGTGTCAGTGAGTCCCTCTGGTGAGATAGTGCAGGGCAGTTCAGTGAATCTGACCTGTAGCAGTGATGCTAACCCAGCAGCTAAATATACCTGGTACAAGGAGGATGGAAACCTCAGACCTCTCAGTGAAGAACCACAGCTCGTCTTCAGCTCCATCCAGTCCTATAACTCTGGACGATATTACTGCACAGCTCAAAATGAGCTGGGGACATCTACATCTGAATCCATCTCTATCAATGTGAAACGTGAGTGAAACGGCTCATTTAATAGTAGCAAACTAATTGAAGCCAACATGGGTAAGATTTGAAAGTGTCTGTCTGCCTTTCACACACAAGTAGTAGTACATTGCTTGTTACACACACACACACACACACACACACACACACACACACACACACACACACACACACAGTGATACTTCATTTTCTTATTAAACTTGATTTCTTTTCATATTTTCTCCTCCAGATGCTCCATGGCAAATCTCTGTGTCGGGTCCCTCTGGTGAGATAGTGGAGGGCAGATCAGTGACTCTGACCTGTAGCAGTGATGGTGACCCACCACCTACTCTCACCTGGTACAAGGAGAACCAAACACTGCATCATGGTGAAGAGGGCATTTATCATTTCATCTCCTGGCACAAGGAGGACCAAATACTGCATCGTGGTCAAGACGGCATTTATCATTTCACCTCCATCCGCTCTGAGGACAGCGGGTTCTACTACTGCAAGTCTGAGAATCAATATGGAGAGATGAAGTCTCAACGTCGATTTATAGATGTCCAGTGTAAGTACAGAAAATATTAATACTTATGACTTATTATTTTTACTATGAGGCAGACCGTGGATTTATAAAATGTCTTTGCTTCAGAGGAATGTGTTGTTTGGTCTCCAGGCAAGTAGCATACATTAAAAAAAAAGCCTCACACAACATACCAATGATTAATTTTATTAATATAAATGTAAATTCATGTGTAGAAAACCATGGTTTATTGCTTTTAACAACAGCTTCAGGCAATACTTTCTGTCAATTCAACATGCTCAAAAAATACAAACAAAAAAATCTAAAAAGTACGGAAGACGAGAACGGCCAGGTATTTCTTTTTTTTTTGTGCACTGTTATCTCGTGATAACGAATAAATTATTTCGTTATCTCGACATACCGATCTACGAATTAATCATCTCATTACCTTGATATAACAAAGATTGTTTACCCGTGATAATTGTCAAGTCTGATGATTGCGCACTGGTTAATGTGATCGTCTTGATTTCAGCCTACAAGAGCTGCCGTGGTCCTGCTAGATTCCTCCGACTGTTATTATACACATATGATTTTTGTCACATACCGTATATTTCCAAATAGTCGCCCAGTGGCAAATAGCCGCCAGGCACCTAATAGCCGCCGAGGGTTTGACCCCATTTTGCGTATTAAATGCCAGGGCGATTATTTCCTCATTCAGGGAGAGAGAAGCTCGCGAGGGTTGCTCTCTCCCTGCCTGCAGGGCTGTCCCTCCTTAAGGGACTGTTTGCGCTTTTACGCACGGGTCGGTGGTGAAGTGGCGCACATGACTCGTGCTACGGACGGACGGACGGACGGACGGACAGACAGCCACGTATCTAAAACAGGAAATACATCTGGCTACATCTTTCCCACATCAAATATCTGTGATCACCTACACCTGCGTGCATAAAAGCGCACACAATTCCGTGTCCTCTCACCGCGGTTGCTGTGATTTGATGGGCCGGTACTCATTGTAGCCCAATAATAATAATAATAATAATAACAGTAATAATAATAATGAGCCACTGTGGACCTGCTTTTCAGCGAACTCCTCTGGTAATTTTATTAAAAGGCATGGCATATAGGTCCACAGTAGCTTATTATTATTATTATTATCATTATTATTATTATTATTATAATTATTTGTTTCAAAATAAAATAATAACGGCACGCACTGAGGAACGTGGGGAGAAAATACTGTGTTTATGATTTAAAATAACACAACAGTGCATAACCGAACACATTTTTCAATACCATAATCACTTCATTACAATTTTAATTTTGTGTCACCGAGCCTACAGGCATAACTACTTAACGCCCTGGACACACCAGACGCGTTAGTGACACGTTAGTGCCGTCCGGTGTGTCCAGAGCGAAGCCTGATGGCACGGTGTGTGGATGTCTGTTCATCTTTTCGTTCATGTCCTTATTAATGCACACTTTATAACTTGCTTGTTGGATTTATTAAAAACGAACAAATGAAAACTAAATGTCTGATGAAATGTGTGAAAACTGAATATCTTTATTATCATTTAAAAATGAAAATTAAAATGACCGGTAAAATAGATTATGACCGGATTTTTATGACCCTGTCAGTCAAAATGACCAGCGACAAAAAAGTCTAGCGCAACATCTGATCACAATAACCAGTGCGCAATCATCAGACTTGACAATTATCACGGGAAAACAATCTTTGTTATATCGAGATAACGAAACAAAAAGTCGTTATCACGAGATAACGGTGCACAAAAAAAAAAAAAAATACATGGCCGTTCTCGTCTTCCTTAAAAAAAGCTCTACCAAGCCTGTCTCACTGGGGAGGCGCTGCCCCCTTGTGGCAAAATGGAGATACAGCTAGCTCCCAACATGAATGTTCATTAAATGAAGTGAATAAGGCTCTCCTCCAAAGAATATACACATGAAAACAATACACAGCATACATATTGTAATTAAAAAATGTCCCTGTAATAAATTTGGACAGTTGCTTAAATTTGAAATTCCCAGACAACTTTAATTTGGGATTCATCCTGACGGTGGCCACTATACAGTCGGAATGCACTGTATTTAGGGGCTCAAGCCTAAAGGGCCACCAGTTCCCAATAAGTGCACTGGCCTGGCAAAGGTTTGGCCATAAATCCATGACAGTATGTCCAAACATCACCAGATGTAGTGGATATTTTTAATAAATCTGTTGAGTCATATTCCCAAAGGTTTTTAGAAACTGACCAATACGGGGTGACAGTGTTGCGTTTCTGCAGAAGGGCGTGGCCTGACACAGAATTGGTCGGAAATGTATGAGTCTCTGATCATCATGAAACTTGTTAGTTATTTTTAATACAGGTGTTGGAAACTGTTGAAAAGACTGCCTGTGGCTTTAACTAAGACTGTGGGGACTGAGTAGCCAATCCGTGGCTAGCTAAGGGTGCGCCTCCGGATTCTATCTCGCAATTCCGTAGGAGACGGCTTGCAGTATGGAGAGCGCTGTGTTCAAAGAGAAGAAAAGTTAATAGTGTGCTGCCAGTGTTTATAGTCTAGGATTAAGGCAAGGGTAACTTGTGCGTCCATCAAACTCCTAAGTAGTCTGTTCCCACATATATTAAAATGTAATTAGCCTGGGCCTTCAAAGTTTAAGTTGTGCATTTCTGTTAAGTGTAAGGAGGCTATTTGCTTTTATAGAGTGCATTTTCCATATAATACTGATGTTAAAGGTATGCAGTACATACGTTCAAAATGTATAGATGGATAATAGGTATTTGATAATGCAAGAAGAGTTACAAGTGCATTGTGTATTTCGGTGAATGTATTCTTATTATTTTTGTACATCCTGTTTATGGTTTTCAGAAACCACAAGTTCCATCACCATCGTTACAGTGAATAAAGAAACTCTTAACTGGAATAAGGCCTGATTATTGGACGACTATCTGTAAAGGCAAACACTGAGTTCTGACCAGACTCGCCACAGCGATTTGATTTATCCAGCCACCACATTTACTCCTTTTCAGTCAACACTCTGAATCCTTCTCAGCATTCAACTTTTACTGGCTTGACCCCAGCATTGTTGCAATATTTATATTTGTATTGATTAGGATCCCCATTAGTTGATGTAAATATACATCAGCTACTCTTCTGTAAAGCTTAAAATATTTGTGTAGAAAACCACAGGTCAATCACCTCACTGGCCAAGTTTGACACTGCTGTTGGATTTAAAGGAAAGTGCATGGAACCCACGTTTTGAAAATGTAATAAAACTCTGCTAATGCATTTCAAAAACGTCAGAACGGCTCGTCCGTCGTAATCCAAGTGCCCTGAAGCCGCAGCATGCAAAATTGACTTTACTGCACTTTTATAACATCATTTCTCACCGTGGTCAGTTAGCCTGCCCCGCAGGCCTGCTGTGTTTATATGGCAACTTGCAAGACTCGAGAACAAGAATGTCTCTGAACGTTCTCGAGTCTTGCGTGTTTATATGGCAACTCACGAGACAACTAAAAGTGGAGTAAAGTCAATTTTGCATGCCGCGGCTTCAGGGCACTTGGATTACGATGGACGAGCCGTTCTGATGTTTTTGAAATGCATTAGCAGAGTTTTATTACATTTTCAAAATGTGGGTTCCATGCACGTCAAGTGTATGGAAAAATCCAGCTAGCTGTTATCCTCCGATACCCCAAACGAGTTTTGTGGATTAAAAACTACACTGGACTTCTTGTCAGCATGAAGTTAGTAAGTACTGTGTGTATTTTCATTCTAATGTGGCCATTTCCTTTAATGTCACCCATGCTGTGACAACCACACATTAATTACATGCAGCGCCTCAAAGCCGCAAAAATTGCAATACACTTGTCAAAACTTGAAGTTCCAGCTGCACTTTGCTTCACAGGCTGGAGAAATAATGTTTTGTACACAATATGAGAAGAGTTTGAGTCCCTCTTTGGTGGTTGTTCGTGTGGTGTCCTATTTTCTACTCCCCTGCAGGAGGCGGGCCAGCGTGCAGAGGTGTGGCTGGTGGATGAGCCACACCTGAATCCAGTTTTGCTCATTAAGCCACTGGGTCTATATAGAGGGCTGGATGTATCAGTTCCAGTCTCTCTTTGCTCCTGGCTGAGAGGGGTTTTGGGTTGTTATGTCACGTCAGTTTGATTTGCTTTCCCTCACACTCACCTACACCACACATTCATTCCACCCAAGCACTCCCTACATCACTGATAATACTGATTTACAATTTTCACCTTATTTTTTAGTAGTGCTTAAAATTGGTTAAATAAATGTACTTTAACCAGAATAACTTGTGTGGTCTCCCCTGTTTGTCTTAACACTGAGCCAGTTCATGACACAATGTGTGACTAAGATTGATGTGCATGTCTGCTAGTGGTTAAAGTAGCCTGGTTCTAAAGTAGGTTGATAACATAAGTAATACAAAAATAATTGTGTTGCTCTTTCAGGCTCATGGCCGTCTATTTCTGGGGGAAAAAAAGATTTTTAAGTTGTCTCTCATTTCTCCTCCAGATGCTCCAAAGCTTCCCTCTGTGTCAGTGAGTCCCTCTGCTGAGATAGTGGAGGGCAGTTCAGTGAATCTGACCTGTAGCAGTGATGCTAACCCAGCAGCTAACTATACCTGGTACAAGAAGGACCACACAATATTTCAGGGACTAGAGGGAAATTACTATTTCAAGTCCATCAGCTCTGAGGACAGAGGAATCTACTACTGCATGTCTAAGAATCAGTACGGACAGAACAGGTCATCTCTATCAGTAGATGTTCAGTGTAAGTACAAATAGGCAAATCACGCATGCTGTGCACTATCAATATCACCTGATTCACCTGATTATTAATACATCACCTTAATACAGCATCTCTGTATGAGATGAAAGAAAGAGGAACAACTGTATTTTTGATAGCACTGACAGTCCTACATTTGGGATTTCTATATACCCTGATATACTGTAACACCACGATACTGCTCAAGCCTAAATGACACAGGTCTGTCTAAATCTCCTCCAGATGCTCCAAAGCTTCCCTCTGTGTCAGTGAGTCCCTCTGCTGAGATAGTGGAGGGCAGTTCAGTGACTCTGACCTGTAGCAGTGATGCTAACCCAGCAGCTAACTATACCTGGTACAAGGAGGATGAAGACTCACCAAAAGCATCAGGACAGATCTTCACCATCTCTAACTTCACAGCTGAACACAGTGGGAATTATTACTGTGAAGCCCAGAACACAAGAGGACGTCATAACTCCACCTCACAGCTGACTGTTGTGGCAGGTTAGTTTGTCCATGACACTAATTATTGGCTGGTTAACAGACAGTATCTAATTCATGAATCAAACCCTTCTAGTGAGGTGCAGCACTGTATATCTCATGACTGTCTGTCTCTGTTTCTAGATAAATCAACAATGATCATAACGATCATCAGTTTAACTCTGGTTGTCATGTTGATTCTACTGCTTCTTTTTTGTCTGTGGATCAGGTGAAATTCTGAGAAATAATCATCATTGATCTCTTACTCTCAATATTGACTTTCATGTTTTTGAAGTTCAAAATAAACTTTATTTATTCATGTATTTGCTGTTGGATTCAATTCAGGAAGAAGAAAACTCTGAGCTCCACCACTGAGCTGAATGAACCCAAAGAGACTCCAGAGGTGAGCGAGAGATTTGGCCACAGTGACAGAACCTACTCTACCAAAGGGTTCGATTTCGGTTTGTTTATGAGATCATCAAGAAAATTTTACACATGACTGAATGAGTAACATCATCCTTTATAGAAACCACCGATGTGTATTTACCTTCACACATTTTCCAACCACATTTGCTGCAAATGCCCAAATTCCTTCCAATTTCCATTAATGATGCCTTTGACATCTCACATCTTGTCGTGCCCATCAGTTGGTCCGAATCAAGTCTGCAGCAGAGACAGAAGACACAAAGGAGGAGGAAGAACTGGTGTGAAGGTCAGCCAGGTTTGATGCTGCTGCAGGGCCTCAAAAGAAGAACTCTAATTAATCTCCATTGATGAGTTTTCAGGTTTCAGTAGCAGATGATGACATGAGATACGTACTTATTGAGCTCCAGAGGGGAAACTCAGGTCCTGCAGCAGCATAAAGACAGAAATGAGTGCAGATAATAAGGAACGTTAAAAATAGAAAAAAAATAAAAGTAAAAATAAAAACAAGTAATTAAAGACAATGTTACAAGGTAACCCCGCCCCTTTGTGATGGTCCGACAAGCTGTCAGAGTAAGCATGGAGCCCACACTGTCACTAACTGCACTCCCTGAAGAAATATTATCATAGTTTTGGAGAAATGAAAGAGTGATTCCAGAGAGAAGCAGACAGAGGGGTCTACAGTCTGTGTTTGAAGGATATATCCAGGATGTCAAACTGACTCAGCAGCAACAACAGGTTAAAAAGACAAAGATAGTTAGAAGCTAAAGCCGAACTATAGGCTACAGATCACAGTGTAAAAGTGAAC
>NC_065510.1:934486-945544 GCF_006386435.1 Epinephelus moara | reverse complement strand
AGCTAACCCTACACTTTTCAGGGTCTGATTTTGGTTTTGGAACAGGGAAGAAACGTATATCTTTTTCCAACCTCTCCAGGTAACGAGTATCATTAATACACGACACAACATTTAGCTCCAAATCCACAAAACCAGCCTGAAAATCAAGGAAATCTGACACGACTGTGTTTCGTACCCTGGTCTGAGCCGGCCCGATGCTATGTTATGATTGGCCAGTCTGCATCCGGGGGCGGGACTTAGCGAAGGGTCAATTCAGCGAGTCTAGTATTATGTGGAATGCTAACTTTATTTGTACCTGTACTCGTAGCTACAAGGGGTGACTGAAAAGTTTTGAGCCTCAAGGAAACAAAACAAGCTACAGATTTTTCAGTGCTTTTATTTTTCAGTAAAATCCCCCTCAAGGGCATCATACTTTACCTTTATCCCAGTGGAAAAGAACTCCTGTACAAGAGTCACAAGACGTGGGACCCACAGAGCGTAAACTTTTGAGAAGCCAAGCTCATTCATCAGAATATGATCTGCATGCTCCTGTGAGATGCCCAAACTTTTCAGTCACCCCTTGTACATTACATATGCTCAGGATTTGACTTGGTATGCGAAATGTTATTTTAGATTTCAATGTAATAAAATTCTTTAAAGAAATCAGCCTATCACATCACAGCTGCTCTGGCAGAGACAGCCAGTCATGTCAAAACAGGCAGGGACGCAAAATATTTCTCAATATCTACAGTGTATTTTTTATATAACACACTGAAAGCCATAAGCACGGCTCTACCACAGTTTGCTAGCTGTAACCTTTTGAAAGTGTCAGTGTATGATTGAAATAAACATGCAGCGTCCACATCAGCTCTGGAGATTGAATATGTCAGTTCTCTCTCCCTGCTGCAGAGGCTGATAGTGTGCAGAACGTTTTTGATTTCAGCTTTAAACAAACTCTTTTTTGTGTTGATTATTCAAAGTACAGTTTTTGTTTATTAGTACTGATATGTATATATATGTACTATACTGTAATGTTAACAGTTTGTTCAGGCAGAAGGATCCACTATATAAAATGTGATCACTCCTTCAGTGACTTAAGTCCTGAGGTGATCAGCAGCAATAGCCAGATGCTCGTAGAGGTAACACACCTGCTGTTCATGTCTCCGTGAAGGAATGTAGGCCAGGTTAAGCAAGGTCACCTGGGAACCTTAACCTGTAATGTTTCTGGACACGATAACAACTTCCATACTTTACATAAAACCAAGAAAGTTAACATGGTGAGTTACCTCCGTGTTAAATCAAAATACTGTGTGAATGTGTCATCGTTATCACACTTGTGTCTGTTTAAGACCAAAACACAGCATTTAGGATATGTTGCCATGTCTCCTTGTGCTTGTTCGGTGTCTCTTTGAAATAATTTTCTGTCTATTGTCTTTTGGGTCAGTTTGTGTCTATTTGTAGTTGTCTTGTGTGTCTGTGAGGTCTTTATGTGTCTCTAAGGTCATTTTGTGTTTTACTAATGTAATTTTTGTGTCTCTTTGAGGTCATTTTGTGCCTTTCGTGGTTGTTTTGTATCTCTTTGAAGTCTTTTTGTGCCCTTTGCAGTCATGTGTCTCTGAGGTCATTTTGTGTCTTACTGATGTAATTTTTGTCTCTTTTGAGGTCATTTTGTGTCAGATTAAGGTCATCTTGTGTCTCTTTGGGGTCATTTTGCGTCAAAGTCAAAACATTACTTTTTTTGCACTGCCTACTCCTCACTGTCATGACTGCAACCTTATTTTCAGACTAAGTTTTAAATCATTTGAAATAATCTTTTTATCTTTGCACCATATTTTTAATGCTGAATTTTTTTTGCAGTACAAATAAATCTGCCTTGCTTTGCCTTATTTTGTTGTTATTTTGTGTCTCATTGTAGTTCTTTACATCCCTTTGTGGTCTTTTTGTGTCTCTTTATGGTTATTTATTTTTCAGTCCATAAAGCTCTATAAATAAAATGTCCTTACTTACAGGTTGCATATAAGAACTAACTACACCATTGAAGGTGGAGGAATCTGCCTCTCCTTCCCTTTTCAAGGTGTGAGGTGTCTGTGGGGAGAGAATCAGCCTCCATATGCTGGTCTAATCCAGTCCAGGTGGTCCTGTCTGCTCCTATTAGAGGACCAGAAAAGCGACTCTGAATCACAGAGGAAAGCCGAGCAGAGTGGTGAAACTCTGCGGATCCTGAGTTCACAGGAAAATCACCCAGGAGACGCTCTGCCTCTGACCACCTGACTCAAAAACTGTTTCTGAGGTAGGGATGGGTTTTTATGCACGCAAGTCCATGTAAATCTGACTGGGTCAGTAGTTTGTCACGAGGATCAGAGAGCTGATGAGACAATCAACGTCACTTGATCCCTATTAACTCTCCAACATGTCCTGTTTTTGTCTGGCGAAGGATAAAGAGCAGAAGTTGCAGGAGAAGTGCACTGAATGCTGCCTGAGTGTTTCCACGTAATATTTCTTACAAATAAACACAAGTTCCCTAAATCACACCCACTGAAACTTTGCTGCAAATGTCTTACTAAAATTTAAAATGTCCCTTTTGTTAAAGAAATGGTACAGTGTGCAGTTGTTATACACTTTAATCAAGGCTTCTGAGCATATTCCATGATCAGTAATGGCAATAAAAATAACCACAAATAAATATAGAAATAATAAATTAGCTACAAACTAACAGTAAAAACAAAGAACGAGTAATGTTGCGGTGTAACATGACAACACAATGAGTCACAAAAAGAGAAACAGAACAAAAGTTGAGATCTCCATCAGCATGTTGGACAATCAGACTCATTGCTTCAAACCAAACCTGGGTCTGATAACATTTGTGGGGTTTGTTTTAACCTCCTGTGAGCCTCAGACGGGTGGGGTTATGCACATCGGCACAAATTTGGAAAGAATCAGGTCAGATAGCAAACACAGTAAACCCTGTTTTCGGCCTAAATCCTTGTCCCACTCTGGTTTCATCTCAGAAGCTTTTTATACTCAAACTTTTCTTTGTACTGGACTCATCTGAACCTGCAGACCAGAACAGCCACAGTATCAAACAGTGCAGTTGATGGTTTAGAGTACTGCACTGATGTACTTGTACTAGTCAGAGCAGATTGCAACTAGCTCAAACTTCTCTCGGTTCGGTTTTCTTCAGTGTTCATTGTTCAGGAGGTTTTTACCAGGAGCCAAATTTTCCACAGAGGTTTCTTTCTCTCCAAAACAAATGGACCAGGTGATTTACATCAGTAAAAACACTGAATAAAGCAGTTTCATGTTACAAGTCAGTGTTTATCTGACACTGTTTGGGCCGGGTCGATAGCCTAGCACCTGCTCACATTTTTTCTCTGATAACTTCCAGACATTCAGGAGGAGCCAAATTATCCACCAAGGTCTCCTCCTCTCCACAAACGGACCAGGTGACCAGTAAAAAGGCTGGAGCCTATCCCAGCTGACACTGGGCGAGAGGCAGGGTTCACCCTGGACAGGTCGCCAGACTACCACAGGGCTGACACAGAGAGACAGACAACCATTCACACTCACATTCACACCTACGGACAATTTAGAGTCACCAATTAACCTGCATGTCTTTGGACTGTGGGAGGAAGCTGGAGCACCTAGAGGAAACCCACGCTGACACAGGGAGAACATGGAGTCTCTGCATAGAAGGCCTCCCCTGCCCCAGGTTTGAACCAGGGACCCTCTTGCTGTGAGGCGACAATGCTAACCACTGCACCACCACCAGTTTTACATTTAAAAGAACTGTTGTTTCCCGACACTCTAGTCATAGATGCTAAAACGTGAATGGCCCTATTTGGAGCCAGTGTTTGGTTTGTCCATGCTGGGCTACTGTAGAAACATTGTGATGCAACATTGCAATGTAGATGAGGCTACAGCTCATTCTAATGATGAAAACACAACAATTCTTATTTTCAGGTGATTAAACACTAAAGAAAACATACTTGTTATATTAAATTCTATTACTGCCAATATATCCCCCTAAATCCTACACTGGGCTTTAAAGTTCAAGGACTTGTTATAGAAAAAGAGCATACTAAATATCAAAGCCATAGAGGGTGAGACATCCTGACTTTTTTTCTCATCAGTTAGGCTAAAAAATCTCTGGATGCTACACCTAAAATAGTAGCCAGTAGTATCTCTCCTCAGACCCTCCCTGCCTCCCTGCTCTATACTCCTAGTTTGTAACCAAGACTTTCTGCTGTGCATTTAAAGTCTTGCAGAAGTGAGCAGCTGTTAGTCTTTCAAAAGCTTCTGTGAAGCCTCAGAAGACATTTTACAGCTGTTTGCACAGGCTCTGTAGTTCTCCTCCATCAGTCCTTTCCCTGCCAGCGTGAGGATTTGAACTGGCACCTTGTGAGTCACCTAGTGGTGATAATCCCCACCCATCTGGCACCTTCTGCCAGCAGGCTGAAACAAACTAGATCTAACAAGTATCTGCAAACGTGATCTGACCCAGGTTTGTAACTATGCAGCTGTTCACTTGAAGTCACAGCTCTGCTCTCCCATCAGACAGTTGATCTTCCTCCACCAGGTCTCCGAGAGGCTCTTGATCTTATCAGGGGTCTTCCTCCTCAGAGTCAGCCTCTGCTGCTGGACGCTACAACTGTCTGTCTGCTGGATGCTGGCCAAGATAGCTGAATCAAAAGCATCCTTCAGGTTCTTCTGGGTCAGTGCCGAGCACTCGGCAAAGCTCACCACCCCGAGCTCCTGAGCGAGCTGCTGGCCCTCCTCGGTGCACACCGGCTGCTCGTGGTTCTGTGCCAGGTGAATCAGCACCTGGACGTCCTCCCTCAGGTCCAGCTGGGTGCCAACAAGAACAAGGGGTGTGCCGGGACAGTGCTGACGGATCTCCGGAACCCACTTGTCGATCAGGTTGCGGAAAGAGCAGGGACGCACAATGCTGTAGCAGAGGAGGAAGACATCGGCGTTCTTGTAGCACAGAGGGCGGAGGCACTCCAGCTCGTCCTTCATGAGGCGGAGCCACAAACAGAGAGGTCGGGTTACAATAAACTTTACAAATCACAGGATAAGGCTGCCATCATTTCATACTTTCTTACTGTCAAAAAGACCATGAAAAGACCAAAACCGACAATGTGTTAGTGTCGCTCAATACTTACTGACCTCTCTAACCTGTGTTTAGTTTCATTTAAAAAAATCTTAGTTATTTTCGAAAGCAGCTGGTCGCTGTAGATTTTATCAAAAGCCACTGAAACAAGAGGAAATAGTGCATTTGTTGAGGACTGATTTCAGAGACAGATCAATCCACATTTGGTGTTCTAGTGCCAGAGGATCTGCGAACATCAAACATTAAAATATGTCTGAAAATACATCTTTATATAAATCCAACAAATACATCAGGGATCCATCAAAAACATAATTTGCGGTGCACAACTATAATGCTAGGCTAACCATTACCTATGAATCCTTACGTACTATTGAAACTTACTCGCCAATTACCCGTGCTATTATTCCAAGTGTACGGACGTTCTTGTGAGCTGCAATGGATCGTTTTATAACTTTTCAAGCAAAGGCTCTGACACAGCATACAGCTCAGAAACTGCCAGCAGATGTGCAGAGGCTAACGCAATTAGCCATACTACAACTGCTGCTGACTTAGCAGCTGCAGGCAAGATCAAACGAGAGAGGACCCGAAAGTAGTCCAAAACTTATTTTAAGTGCAATTCAGTTTTAAATGTCGGGGGCCCCTGCTCTGTTTCTCTTCCAGCTAAGGGGTCCTTGGCCTAAATAAGCTTTGAAGAACCCTCATCGTTGAAGTCGTCAAAATCCGGCCCTTGGGCAGTGACTTGCGGTGTCAGAGACCAAATGTTATGGCACATAATTAGGAGGCCTAGGTGTACGGTTAGGGGTGGAGTTAGGAAGCAGGGAGAGGCCGATGTTCCATTTGGGGTATTGGGTAACTCCCCTTCCTAGGAGCTCACACACCTGAAAAGGCGGCGGCTGATTGGAGTCGAGGCTGGCTGCTGGAGACGCCGACAGACTGCCACGCCACATTTCTGCAGAAGATTCCGACAGACATTCAGAAATAATCCACCGATCCGGGAACTCCACTACACACCTCACCTGATCTGGGGTCGCGTTCAACCCCCCCTATGAACTAAAATCACAACAATGCTGCTTGTGCTAGCCCAGCCTGGCCGTCGACCAGAGGGGACGCCCGAAGCATCGGGTCGGGGTGGCCACCTACAGTAGCGGTCGGGTCTGATGGAGGGTGAGTAACCCATTTACCCCCTAGACAGCTCAGAGATCTACACACATTAGGTAAGTAAGGCATACGTTCAAGTCCAACTGCACACCACAGGGAAATAACGAAGCTTAGTTAAAGGTTACAGTTACCAGCGTGTCAGGCAATGAGTCAGGCATAACGTTAGGTGTCTTGTAACACCAAAGAAAAAAGGCGTCCTTTAATGTCGGCATGATACGGAGCTGATTGCTCCGTTAAGGCGGCAAGCTTTCACCTGAGAGAGCTGTGTTCAGGTGCCATAAGATTCTAAAGCCAAACCCTGTTCTTTTTTCCTAAACCCAACCATTTGTGTTTGTTGTTGAAGGAAAAAAAGACGGCAACTTGTGGTGTTGTACCGACGTAGTGAGTTTATCTTGAAAGAGACTGTATGTGAATGTTAAATTTCCTGTGAAAAAGGAAGTGTATTTTGAAAGAAGACAATGAATGTAACAGGCTGAACTTGACACGTCAGCAGTCCCAGAGCGTCAACAACCAACGCACCCAGTGTATCTTGCACGTCGTATGTGGACGTGGAAAGTCTACGACCAAACGTCAATGTGTGACGAGGTCAGAGTGAGAATTTGTTGGATATACACAGAGTGCTTCTTAGCACACACATTCATTGTTGGATTAGGTCTTTCTCATGAGACTCGCTGACAGTGAGAAAATTATACAATACCATCAACTCCATGCTTTAACACCTTACTGACATCCTCACTACTTCAGGGTGGATCCAATGGAAACTACTAAGGTTTTCTGACAATTCACAAGTTCACATGGTGTATCAAAAGAGAGCCAGCTACATTTTTTAAGGGTGGATTCATCCAATTTCCCCCAAAATTCTCCCTTACACCCATTTGGCATCTGGCCGTGCACATGGTTTTGGTTTAACTGGCTCAGGTTCGACTCCGTTACTGAGATATCTCAACATTTCTTTGGCAGGTCTACTTTCTTCCACAGAGAGAAAGAGATGTTGCCATAGTTTAGATGAATCGACCCTTTAACTTGACTTAATCGTGCAAAAGACAGACTAGTTGTAGATTTCTTTCAGGTTTGTCCTCCAGCTCTTTTTCAGGTTGTTCAAGTGCTCCTAAAGGGAAAGGTTGGATAATGGAAGAAGAAAAATCACTCTACCAAAAGAGGGCGATGGAGCACAGGGTGACAGAGGGGGGGGAACTTATACTCTACAAGCTCGGGTCACTCCTGCAGGGGGCGATGTAAGCTGTGGAGTTACAGGACTGCTTGTCACTGGGGGGCAACTTAAACTCAAAGGGGTCTTAAAGGATTTCGGGTCAGGACTAAAAGCAGGCTGCAGGGGGCAACCAACACAAACACACCAAATGTTTAAAAGCGACAACAATTACTGACAAATACTTATTGATCACTGATGACTTACATTGATTGATCCGTCAACCAGCCCCCATTTCTATCGAGGAAGAAATGCAAAAAGAAGTGTGGAAGAAATTTTAGAGCTCCACTACGGAAGCCTATAGTGCATGCACCTGTATGTTATATGTATGTTAAATGTTAGATTATGTATTTATGATTCAAACTGTGGGAGAGAGGAGGTGCAGCTCACCTGTCCAGCCATGTCACAAAGCTGCAGTCTCACTGGTTTCCCGTCAACCACAACCATCACTGAGAAGATAAAGAAGACACTTGTATATGTGTTCAAAGGTTTTAATCTTGATATGAGGTAAATAAAATCGGACACGGATAAAAATGGAAAACATGGCATGTAGCCGACTTAAAGGAGACAAAGTGGACAAAAAGCCTGTTCACTTTCAGGTGTGCGTAAACTTGTGCGTAACGCTCAAAATTAATTAATGTCAGACATTACCGGTAAAGTTGTCAAACGCTGTTGGAACATATTCTGTCGGGTATCCGTTGGTGGTGTAGCTGACGATGAGGCTGGTCTTGCCCACCGCTCCGTCTCCAACCAGGACGCAGTTTACCTTGCGCTCAGGTGCGGAGCCGGACCGACGGCGCTTCACGCTCAGGGGGAAATCCCGGTTCTTCAATCGCCGAATTGGGGCCGGGGGACTGTCTACCCCGCACACCGGCTCTGACACACGGCGTGGCTTCTGTTTCCCGACATCCTGAGGAAGCATGGCTCTGCCTTCGGATAAGGAAGGATTTGTTTTGTTGTTGTCTGGCGGTTTAGAGTGGTTGGAGACTCCCAGCGCGCTCCATCTTCTTGACAGCTCACGTGTTTGTGCTGTTTTAGTTTTTAAACTGCAAACATGGAGCGCCAAAAGATATTTCGCTGTGTTTCGTGTGAACCGTGGCAGAGATTTGAAGCGCGCAGTGGCACAGCCGTCGGGTTTCTCCGCTCAGCAGGAGCTCCTGATTGGCATTCTCTCTACATCTGCTGTGGTCGTGATTCCTAAGAGGCTTACCGAGCAGAGCACCATATGAGGCTCCAGAGATTTCCAAGTGAAATGAACTAAGCTTACTGGAAACCTTTATCCCATAGAGTAAAATATACAGTGTGTCTCCATCTTAAGCCAATTAGAAGATGGAAATAAAGCTCCAGACTTTCATATTGATGGTTGATTTGTACATTTTGTGGAGTATATTTCTGCAGCAGAGGCAAAACAATAAATAAATATGTTGATTTTAAATCACAAAACCCACGAAGAGGGATTACATGCAGTGCAGCTGCCTACCAACAGTGTATTTTAGATTTAACTATAAAAATCTTCCCAGTTGTAGCTGCCTGGGACAATATCTGCCCCCTCTGCTGAATAAATCTGAATAATTACACTATAAGCGAGGGAGTAAATTACAAGAACACACATTCATTTTGTAGTTTCTTTTCTCCTTTATCAGTCTGACTCACTTCCTCTGTCCTGCAACATCAATTCAATCAAACAACCCCATGTTTCACCACTACCAGGTTGCTTACAGGTAAATATGTGGAGGTGATGTGGCGGACTGACGCCCCCCAGTGGTTGAATCGCGTCAGCTGCGGGGACTAAAGAAGCAGGGGTGAATGCAACATGAATCATCGTTTCTCATCACCGTCACCAGCAACAAACAAACAGCAGTGTGAGGGAGACAGAGGGAGCCTGGAGCTGAGAACAGATTAAAACATCAAAAGAGGAGCGAGGAGGCTGCAGTGAATCAATCTCAAGCAAACAGGGACAAATCATGTCTCTAAGTGTGTTGTTTTTATGATCCTCATCAAGCAAGAAATTGATGAGGATCATAAACAAAATACACAGATGCATATTTTCCTAAACCAGATATTAAACTGTCTCTGACATGTGAGGGGATTTAGTTGAATGATTTAACTGATATGGGATTTTTGGCAGCTGCTATTGTTAAATATTTGACCCTTTTGACACCATAAGGAGTGTTCTTCTTGTTAAGGTGCACTGAAACATCTGAAACATCTTTCTTGAGCATCTCAGGACACTAAAAACCCTGAAACAGGACTGTTGGTTTGACTGCTCCTTCAGGCACGCACCACATCCATCCCGTGAGATTATCTGGCCTTTTTACTGAATAACTAACTTAAATTATTATATGACATAAAATGTGAGTATAGAATAAAGAATTTGATTTAAAAATATTTGACAGAACTTGCAGTTGTCAGGTAGGAGCTTTAATCACAGACGAACAGAACTGATTCTACATTAAAAGTCTCACAGTGGCCTGATGTATCAAACTAACCTGGTTTTATTCTGTCATTACAGACAAGACGAGCAAAAAGCATCATGGAACCCAGTCGGCGTCTTCATGTGTCTTCACTCCTGCAGGAGGCTGCAGAGCGTCAACATGGTGAGAGAGCAGCAGTCTGTGTGTGTGTGTGTGTGTGTGTGTGTGTGTGTGTGTGTGTGTGTGTGTGTGGGGTGTGTGTGGGTGTGGGAGGCAGAATGTGTTGCCATGCATTGAACAGCACCAAAAACACCAGTGAGTGGGAGTGAAACCATACGCACCAGCTAAGAACAAGACACCGTTTCACACGCACTCATACACACACCATGCAGCTCCGCTCTGTGTAGAAACCGTCATGTCATCAATATGTCAGTCCATACAAATTAGTACCCAACGACTTCCCCTGGTATCTGCTGTACCAGTGCATCTAGTTTAGGTTATATCTGCATCTGAGATTTAATATTCCACAAAGAAAACTATTTCCTCCACTTTCAGTCTGTAGGCTTACTAATGTCTTTTCTACTGAACACAACCTTCAGACTTATTGAATAAAAGTGCATTAATGTCACAGTAGGTGATGTGAGTGTACAAGGTAGAAAGAGAAACATGTTGCAAACATTATTCCTAAATGAGTGGAAAAAGGTTAAGATTCAGTATGCTGTGGACTTAATCCACTTAATGAAACCTTTTTGAGCTCCTGTCCTTAAGTTAAGTTTACATCTTATTAATGTGTGCCTCATTTATTTTTGACTTGAGTTTTCTGGTGTCTGACACTGTGCATACAATAAACCTGTATACATAAACTGGTTTAAAAAATACTGATCTATATTTTGCAGTGGTGACAGCAGTAGCAGTTTTAGAAGTAGTGTTGATAACAGTGATATTAAGCCCTGTTTCCACCAAGCACTACAGTACCGTACTCTTCAGTTGGGTACGCTTTTTTTCAGTTTCCACTATGAAAAGTTGTGGATGGTACCAATGGAACCGTTCCGTACCGTCTCCATGTTTGGTCCCCCCTCTGTTGGGGTACCTAGCACACAGATCTGGCACTAAAAGGTGGAGCTGTGAACACTGCAGTCTGATTGGTCAGTAGAGGACGGTCACTCTGCTCAGGGCTGAGTTGTGTCTGG
>NC_065510.1:931376-933710 GCF_006386435.1 Epinephelus moara | reverse complement strand
AAGGGGAAATTCAATTTTTTCACTCTGTTTGTCAATTACACACAGGTCCGAACACACACATGCACAAACAGGACCTATACATGCACTAAGTGGAGAGATGTCAGAGTGGGCTGCCCATGAACAGGCGCTCGAGCGGTTGGGGGGTTCAGTGCCTTGCTCAGGGGCACCTCGGCAGTGCCCAGGAGGTGAACTGGCACCTCTCCAGCTACCCTGCAGTAAATGTTCTGTTATAATGTCAGTGTTCTGTGAGTTAATGGCATGTTTGGGATTGAATGAGTATAGGTAGGGGGGTGGAGTGCGAGTGTGACAGGAATGAGGGCAATGTGTGAGGGGGCTGGTGTGTGTAGGAGCAAGCTGGAGGAGAGAGCAGGAGTGCACAGTTGGAGTTACAGCTAAGTTCTTGTTTGTTGGTTGTTTTGGCGTGGTTACGGCCAACAGTAACCTGTATTGTTCAGTAATAAACGGTGGTTTGCCGAATAACTGCGTCATCCTTTCCACACGTCCTGGCGGACGCTACAGTAGGCAGTAGGCCTACATATATATATATATATATATATATATATAGGTTTTCTATAGCTGATGTAAGGTGAATTACTCCTGTGTTGGATCAATAAAGTTCTTATCTTAGCCATCTGAGAAGATCAAATACATTGTTTTTGGTGCCTAACTGTTTCCCAAGTATATTAGTGTGTGTGTGAATGAATAAACGAGAGGCATTAACGTAAATTTCTTTGTAGAAAGGCACTTTATGAAACTAAGTCCATTCACTTCTTTTAGTTTACAGCGCAGCCTTGCCACATCCAATGTGGTGGCGACGTTGACGTATCGCAGCAGCGGGCAAACCCACTCGTTGCGGCGTCTACGTATATATGTCTATGTAAAGCCAGGGACAACAGCAACATTTAACAAAGGTAACGTTACAAAATTTGACTATACTAACTCACAAGATTCAGCGAAAAAACAACTGTCTTATACTAAACACGTTTTCCAAACAAATATAACATGCTAACATTATTAGCACAAGCCTATGGCATTTTACATTGTATAAATTAGCCTTGTGACGAGCGGAGATTTCCTCTGCTCATATGAAGCCAGGATAAATCACACACAAGACGTAAAATGTTATTTTTGTGGAGGTTTTATTGTCTTCATAATTTATTGTTTCTAATCTGTGAAATAAAAGTTAATAAAAGCTTTGTGTCCACTGAGGGAAATGGTTTCAGCTTACAGAAATAAACATGAATTCTGCCTCGCCACAACGTGTAGTTACATTTCTGGGGAAGTGCTCGTCAGGCTACAGCTTAGGCTATGGCGTCGATTCAATGCAGAAATATAAATTCTGCCTTACCCTGCGTTAGGATGTGCCCTACTCTCCCCTAATGCTCTGAATGTTGCATACAGAACCTTTAAAGAAGTGAGGACGGCAAAAAATGCCCTCACTTCTCCAAAAATGTCCTCACTGTCAGCGTCTTAAACTGAAGTTTGTCCTCATAAAGATAAGCATATAAGAGCAAACTGTCCCACGGCTCCTCGATGGTGATAAATCTACTAAAAATAATCTTTAACCAGGCGCTGACATCACTGCTGTTTAACAGGATTAACCAAAAGTCAGTGAAAAACAGCAGAGATCTACCAAGTCTGTGAATGGAGACATCGGGCAGCCATGTTCCAGAAGCTGGCACGACACCCAGAAAGCCATAAACCCTGTCAACACACACACACACACACACACACACACACACACACACACGTAACATACAAAGCTGCTATTCTCCTCATGTACAAACAGTCTCCCTCCTCCTCCTCCTCCTCCAACATCTGATAAACTAGACACCTAATCAGAATCTTTGGGGACCCTGGGCCTCCTATTGGAGTTTCCAGACCAGGCAAATACATTAACTCAATTTAGAGTTTGGGATTAAGGACCCACCCCTCCCCCCGTATAACACACATAGATACAAACACACAAACACACACTATCAACCCTCCTCCTCCTCCTCCTCTGCCTTTCCTCCTTCTCTCATCTCTCTTTTTGATGGGATCAGCTGAGCGCTACATTCTCCTCTTCTTCCCCTGCACCCTCTCTCGCTCTCCCCCTCTCTTTCCCTCTGCCTCTCCTTCTCTCGCTCTCTCTCCCTCTCTCTCTCTCCCTCGGGGGACCGGGGTGCTCGGACTCTATAGTTATGGGCTGGGGCCATCTGTCACCGTGCGCATTCACGCAGCCACCAGAAGGCCGCAACATGTGCAGATTTAAATGGAGAACCCAACTTTCCCAGGACACACAGGCCTGACCCCGGCAGCCGCGGCAACCCTCCCCTCCTCCTCCTCCTCCTC
>NC_065510.1:868131-931168 GCF_006386435.1 Epinephelus moara | reverse complement strand
GTGTGTGTGTGTGTGTGGGTGGGTGTGCGTGTGTGTGTGTTGAGCAGCAATATGAGTGTGTGTTGTGGTTTTTGTGGTTGCAAGGAGGGGTGGGTGAGGGGGGGTGAGGGGTGGGAGGGTAACAGGATTGGTCTTGTCTGTGGGACCCACGGGGAGGACAATGGGACCGGCGGGGGTGGGGCGAGTGTCACACGCTTTTGCTTTGTGGCTCGGTCAACAGGCGTGTGCCACGGGTGTCGTCTCGCCTCCCCTCGCCTGCTGTCCGACTCCGGGAAAGGACCGGCAGCCATGAGAACCGGGGCCCCGGGCCCTTTAATGAGGGGCGTGCTGTTTCTTATCAAAGATGGACAAGCCATCATTACAATCATCATTAGAAGCTGCACAATGGAGCACGCCTCCCTTAGCTATGGATGGGAAAATCCTCCTCCAGAGCTGCGGCGGCGAAGGCGGTGGCAGTGGGGGATGAAATCAAAAAAAGAGCACAAAAAAAGTCTCAGTGAATGTGTCTATTTAGTGAATCTGCAACAGTTACGTCTGGCGAGGCAGCACAGATCATCAGGTGCAACTGCAAGATTTTAGCTTTAAGTGAACACGATAAGAGCGACAAAAATCATAAAACCTACAAATTAATGCAACATTACTTTGTCCCGGAACAAGGAGCCGTCCTTTGTTGCTATTTCTGAGATGTTGCCCTCTTATTGGTGCAACTTTTTCATTAACCGTATGGAGGGTCTGATGCTTCATGTCATGCGGGACGGGTGGTAGAGATGATTCCCATGTTGATGACTTAAGTGCACTCACATCAGAGTCAACTCAAATATATGAATGCAGAGTCGTGTGAGGGTGCAATACATTCATTAAATTTAGGCTTAATTACCTTGAATATCAAACTTTGTCTGACATCATGCGTCCATATTTGTTTCATTCTCAGGCTTCTGTGTTATTAAGTTTCAGGGTGAAAATTACAACCTGAATGTTGAAGTGAATGTTATTTACAAGTCTGAAACTGGTAACTATGGTGACTCGGACGTAGCATGACCTTGGCAAAAGGATGGAGGATGTTGTATTGTGTGCAACAAATAACTGAAGTACTATCATGATCTGTGACAAGTACAAACATGCTCAACTCAATTAAACACCAACTGGAGAATTTTATCTGACAGATTTGATGGTGCTCTCTTACGCCTAACCCTGGCCATCATTAAAACACCAAATAAGGGAATGTCATTGTGAGGAATTGCGTTCATCTCTCCAGTAGAGATCAACAGATTTGGAGAATCTATGCCAACAAGAACTGAAGCTGTTCTGGAGGTTTGTCTGTGGGCCTAACACCCTCAGTAACAGAAAACTTCAAATGCAAAATGACCATTTGAATGTCAATTACTCACTTTGTTTTTCTCACATACGTCCACGATGAACTGAGAATCCAAAAAAGGTGAACATGAATTCAAAGGAACAGGGATCACATTTAACAACTGTTGTTGAGGCCTGTGAGCAAAATAAAGGTTTCTTCATGGATTCAAGGTGACATGTGGTAAGTTACCAATATGCAAATGGACATTTTGTGGATGATGTACTTCTTTAAGACACTTTATGTTGTTTTTTTCCCCTTAAGTTGTTCACCTGTTTCAAAGATCAGACTCTTGTCTTCTTGGTCATTTTCAAAAAGAACACCCTGCTCTAAAAATAATCCAGGTGCAATGCACCTGAACTGCTGGGGGTGCAAGTTGAGGAGGTTATTAGAATTAATCTGACCTGATTAGACCAGCATCAGTGTTTGAATGATCAAAGAAGAACTTTGCTATTTTTATGGTTTGCTTCCAAAGGTCAAAGTCTGGATCTGATTTTATAGGACACAAACATTCTTTAGCGGTGACAGTGAAATAAAGAAAGTGAAAGAAAAACTATTCAAAGCTCCTTTGACTTGGAAGAATTAAGACAATCGTTGCAGCTGCAGGGATCTTTGAAGCAAACAGAAAGGACCGTAGTGGACATTCAGGTCTGGAATCTACAATCGAGCCTCCTTATTCTCAATCTCAGCTACGAACTGGGGTAAGATTTGCACCATCACACAGAAATCATGATCTCTCTTTGTATCATTCAGCTCTCTTTTTATTCGCTCCGAGGGGGCTGGGATTCAGATTCGTCCAGGTTACCATGTCGTGCACCATAACCCTGCTCCGAGTATGTCATCATTAATGTTCAGCCAAAAAACATGTTGCTCCGCTGTGGCCTTTCTCAAGAGTCTCCTCCAAGTCCTTTTTAATGCTCTCCGCTGGCCTGTGGCCCTGGCCGCAGGGAGCATTGTCATGGTGCTGAAGGTGGAGGGGATACTGGGAGGAGGTGTGTGTGTGTGTGTGTGTGTGTGTGTGTGCGTGTGTGTGTGGGGAGGAGGGGGGCATGACGCTGCAGCAGTGGCAGCTGGCGGCCCAGCTTGCAGGGGCCATCTCTTCACAATGGAGAGCCTTCCCCCTGGGGCCAGTGATTTAGGACAGGGCTCTCTGGACAGGCCCCTGGAGAGGAGGAGAGAGAGGACACTGGCTTTGGAGGAACGCACCCACCCTCCCTCCCACCTCCACCTCCCCTCCACCTCCCCTCCTTCTCCTTGTCTTGTCCTCTAAAGCTTCCCTGCTGGTTCCTTTGCCCCCCTGGCTCCTCCACACACACTCCTGACACCCTCCCCTCATCCCACCGTGGCTAAGCTCTCTCCTGGGACGAGCAGCCAGGCCTCTGGACGGGGAGCATTCCTGAGGTGTAGCAGGCTAACACTAGCCGGACACAATAGGGGGACGACAACAGGTGCGTGTGGATCCTCTGTCGTCCAGCGGCAGCTGAGAGATAGGGACGGGGGCTATTATGGCGCCATTATCCGCCGCTGCTCTACCGGTGGGCTGTTGGACCTCTTTTCTCGAACAAAAACAAGGCTTTTTATGTGTAACCTGGTCTTGTATCCACCCTGCTCCGACAAGCCTCTCTTTCATCCTCCTACCCCAGCTAGCACCTGCCACCCCCGGGCCCTCCAAACCAGCCCAACGGCCACTTATCCCAAGACTGGATTCAATTCAGTCGAACCCCAACTGCAAGAAAACCTGAGCCCACTTGTTTAAAAACACCCACCACTTATACCCACCATATTGGAGCCATAGAAATTATCCAGGCAGCCACCTCTGTACGCCACCCGGCCCCCCTCCCTCCTCTGTCCCTCTGAATTATGTTATGTCTCAAATGAGCAGTCATACAGCAGATTGTTTGGTGCAGCCACTTGATATAACTGGTGACAATGCCTCTAACAGAGCGAGTGTCCTGGGGGGATAGGCAGTATTTGGTTACTGCATCCCTGATCTCTCCCCATTGTGGTCGGCTCCGGGTCCCATGGAAGGTTGAAAGGGGGTTTGGGGAGGGGGACATGTGCGCATATGTGGGCCCACAACGCAGGTGCCTACATCTGTTCATTTCTGGGCAGATGCTCGTGGTTGTAGAGATAGAGAGGGAGAGTTAGGGAGAGAGGGGAGGGGAGGGGAGGTGGACTTCCTCCATTTACTCTCTCATCATTCATGCTGGTGATTAAGCCTAGATGGAACAAAACTAGAGAAGAGAGTAGAAGGGTGACAAATGAACAATTGCACTTCTTCTGGGTCCAAAAAAGGATGCAAATCACTAATGTGTTTTGTTTTTTCAACGCCAAATCCACCACATGGGTAAAAGCATTTTGGCCTGGGGTTGTTTGGTTGTTTGGACTCGGCCCTTTAGCTCCAGTAAAAAAAAATTTAATTCTACAGCATACAATGATTTTGGACATCGGTGTGCTTCCAACTTTGTGTCAGCAGTGTGTGTTTGGCCCTTCCCTCTTTCAACATGACACCAAGCCAGCTCCATAACGAAATGGTTTTCCCAGCTTGGTGTGAAACAGCTTGACTTGCCTGCACAGCAGTTCAATCACCAGGATAAATGCTGGCACCATGCAAACCACAGTACACAGCAATGTCTTGAGAAAAAAACAACCATTTTTTGTGATACTATCCTAGCTGGAAATGCGGTGATATCTCTGTAAAAAACAACCACTTTTTTTTGAGCACCAGCTGGGAACACAACAATGTCGTGGTAAAGAACAACTGCTTTTTGTGATACTGTCCTGGCTTGAAAAGCAGCGATGTCTCCATAAAATCCAGACACTTTTGTGGCACCATCCCTGGTGAAAACACAGCAAACGGTTGCTAAAAAACACCCACCTTTCACTAAAAAGCACAAACATTCGGTGGCTATAAAGCTGCTGGAAACACAGAGAAGACTTTAAAAACTGTTAAAAAAAAATGTAGAATGCCAACATTTTCTTCTGATGGGCTGTGCATTGACCTCAGCCCCATCCACCACCTTTGGGATGAACACAAAGTGGTTATTAGATTCATCGATTAACGTGAGTTTTGACAATAAATAAATTGTTCAAGTCAATTACGAAGCACAAAGGTCATTTTCTGTGTCCAGCTCATCAAATATGAGTTACTCCTGATTTTGTAAGTTTTATTATTTCATAGAAAATTTAAACATCTTTCAGTCAAACAAAACAAATATTTCAAATAAATCTGGAACCTGGCTGCAGGGCTTTGCTCCCAACCAGCCACACGAGCATCAGTGAGATCCAACACTGATGTTGAGCTCACAGTCAGCACTGAAATACCCACACTGGAGTGCTGACTGTGAGCTCAACATCAGTGTTGGACCTCACTGATGCTCGTGTGGCTGGTTGGGAGCAAATCCCTGCAGCCAGGTTCCAGAAGAGTGGAAAACGTTAAGGCAGCAGATTGATGTAACATCTCACAAAAAGGTGTAATATTTACGTGTCCACATACTTTTTGGCCAAGTAGTGTTCATGATACAGGTGGCTGTACATCGCATATTAAGTACTGGCCATGGCAGTTCCCTCGGTAGGAAGAGAACATATGTGACTTTATTGTTATACGATGCTATTGGGTTTAATTTTATTGTATTATAGTACAATAAAATGACTCGACAAACAAGTTTAGTGCGCTTATCTTCACCTGCACTTTTTCCACAGCTAATAATCTAATGGTTGTTATCTTGGTCATTTAATCATTGTACACCCTGCAGCCACTGGTGCCAGTTTCTTGTAAATCACACCAGATGTGAGAGGTTACAAATGAAATGAGAGCAGCCACGCTATAGACTCTGTGAGGGTTTGAGCATTTAAACATCAATATGTTCACATGCAGATTTTAGTGGGCAACATTGACCATGTTCACCATCTTAGTTTGGCATGCTAACATATGATATTAGCACTAAACAAAAAGTACAGTGGAGGCTGTTAGAGGAGGTTTGCCTTAAGGACCTCCTAGGTTTAGGAAAAAGATAATGGTCGGGGTTGAAATGAATAGATCTCTGTCAGAAAGACCTGAATGCTAACATCTCCTGTGTGCTTAGTTTTGCAAGTATTAAGCCATGAATTGAAAAATTGGACAAATCAAAATTTAAGCATGACGACAGCACTTTATGAAAAGTTAAACGATCAAAGTTATGAATGTCTGAAGCACATTTCATGGCAATCCATCCGATAGTTGCTGAGACATTTCATTCAAAATCACAAATATGATCCTTGTGGTTTGCTAGATGAAAAGTTAGAGGTTTACCAAAGTTAAGACAATAGGATTCCACCTCCAGGGACCATGAATGTCTGTACAAACTTTCACGTTACATTTCAGCAACGCTGGGGTTAAAACGGCCACTTCTCATGGCTCAACAGCGACGGGTTGCTAAAACACAACCGGTTTTGTTGTTTGTCACTCTTAAATAGTGGTCTGCAGCTTGATGGGTGTCTCACCCAAGCAGATACCTCTGATGCTGAAAAATGAAGCCAATGTGGAGGTGTCAAAAATGGCAGTTCCTTCAGGCTGGCTCCACAGCAGAGTGAATCCCCATAGACCCCCATGTTAAAATGCCCAACTTTACAGCAGAAATAAACACGTGTACAGCCTGGTATGGAAAATGCTTTTGGTTTCTATAGCTTATTTCAACATTCATGACAACTGTACGGAGGGGAATACTTATATAACTCACCCACTGCATTTTAGTAAGGCCCAGAGTTATGCATATTTAAGGCCACTGGGAGTGACAGTCTGTAAGTCAGATCCACCCCTCACTCCTCCACAGCTCCATCCTCTCGTCAAAATATGGTCATTTCTGACTCCAAAAAAACAAGATGGTGATGGCCAAAATGCTGGACTCGAGGCAGTCCACAAACTAATCTGTGACATCACAATGGCTACGTCCATTATATTGTACAGTCTATGGTGTTGCTTAGACGTCAGGCTATCCAACATCTCCTCCACCTCTGGATGACAAAGTCAGCTCTTATATATAGTCTGACTCAGCGGATGTGAACTGTGGCTATAAGCCTGCCATTGGCTGACTGATTTCAGATATCATTCTCCCATCCTTCCTCTACCGTATGTTACCATTTCCAAATCCCCTTTGCTATGGGAAACAACAACCTGTGAGCCAACAACTTAAATGCTGAAAGTGGCATCTTTTGACAAAGTTTTGGGTCGTGCAATAAGGCATGTCTGTTTTGTTGTATTAGTAAATTGTTGTAAAGATCTACAACTCTCATGCCTGATGCTGATTGGGTTTCTGACACAGCCAGTTGGTGCTGATTTGCCCCATCCTCTAACTCTGGCAGCAGCAAGCATTGATTTCACCAACGCACCAAGCCATTCCACTTCACATGAGCTTCTGTGCAGCAAATCGTCTGTGGTTTGAACGGGTCCGGAGCTCCTTCAGAGCTGAAGTATAGTCAGGCTTCACCTCCAGGGCACTGATTATCAAATTTGTCTGCTTTATCACTAAAAGTTAATGTTTTGGGGCATTTTCTTTTGCCTGGCCATTTTACTGACAGTGCTCACCTCACCAAAAGCAAATATTCCACCAAAACAAGTTCACCTGGACACTATTTTACTGTAAGACTGTAATTGGTGTAAAGACACAATATGATATTTGTGTAATATTATTTTACAGAAACTTTATGGATAGTGTCCTCTTTTAAGGCACTTTTCTAAATGTTAAATAGATTAAGAAGACATTTTAACAACTGCTGTGACACTCGTGGAGCTCACCATGACTTTATTTGCTTTTTTAAATCTCCCATAGAGTATCCCTATAATATCCCAGCAATATTCTTAGAGGAACCTGAATACCCAGCCTGCATTTGTACCTCATTAAAAGTATAATAAGCCTATAAAGCACCACATTTATGAAGTGGTGTGTTGATGTTTGTTTAACCCTTTAGCTCGTCCTCATTATAACAGGTTGATCTCTCATCACCACCAACTTGAGTATTTGTTTTGGGTAAACGTGTCGCGCGCAGTATCAGTTGTTGAAATATCGATTTTATTCATAGGGACCTGCATATGTTGCGGTGCGTCACCCCGGGGTGCGCGGCAGATGTGTTTTCATAAACATTGGCACGCGACTGGCCACGTACAGCTCCCTCTTTACCTCCCCCTTAGGTCCACACCACCCCCCTCCTTTCTCACACACACTTATAACGCACACACAAACACACACTTGCAGGCAGGCGCGTCTCTGGGCCCCCCACGTAATTACTGCGGCACTCTTCCCATAAACTTAAGCTCAGCACGTCTCCAGTAACAGCTACGTATGCAAATGAGACAGCAGCCCGGACCGGGAGCCTGGATGAGCCGTGGGAAGCCGTGGGGAGCCTCGCGGAGCCCTGGAGAGCCCTGGGGAGCCGCGGATCTGGCCTGTGGCCCCCTCTTCCAGCAGCTGGCCACAGTAATCTGATCTGGACACAAAGGAGCCTGTTGATCTCTGCGTTATAGCAGGTAAACAGGCGAACCAGACAGGAGAAGACTAAATAATGTGTCTCGATAAAGAACTTTGAGAATAATACGACACATCGCGGCAAAAATATCATATAAGAAATTAAATTCAAATTGAATTAGGTACAGCAAAGCATCCATAAACTCATTATACAGTAGCATGGAGTAGTTTAAATTTTCCATGTGAATATTACAGCAATTTTTCATCACGTTTAAGACTGTTTGTTGTGCGTAAGCATCACTGAAGACTCGGGGGAGGCGTGCGTAAAAGCATCTCCTGAGAAAGTGCTGATTCAAAACCTGCCATTTCCTTGAGGCTTTTAGTAGCCTACATTTTAGCACGAGTGGCCTCTATAAGACACCCCCCTTCCTCCACCTCCTCCTTCTCCTCCTCCTCCTCCTCCTCCTCTCAACCCTGGCAGTTTTGGTCTGGTGTCTTGGCCCTCCTGCATCATTCAGGGAATGGAACCACCAACCCTGGCACCACAGGCTCGACTCACTGGAAGCTTTCACTCCGGGTGGAGATGTGTCAATATTTCCTACACAGATGAGGTATCAGTGTTAAAAAAATCAATTGATCATCACATTAACACCCTCCCTCCTCCCCTTCCCCAATCGCCGCTTCATATGATCGATATCGTGTGATGCGCGCCGTGTTTACGTTCCCACGAGTGACCATGTGGTGTCTCCTCTTCGGGGACCAAAAAGGAAAAAAAACCTCCTGGCTTCCCCCTCGCCATATGGCCCCGGAGGGCCCATACCGTTACAGGTCCTTTAACATGCTTCCAGTTGAGTGTAGACGGAGCCCGGTGGACAGAGGCGCATAGAGACGTGCGCTTCAGGCCGGAGGAGGGAAGGAGGGAGGGAGGGAAGCAGGGAAATAAACGTCGTTTTCTGGATGTGGAGGGGGGGTGGTTAGTGGCAGATGGCTTGTAAGGGTCTGTCCGCGTCTGAAGGCGTGTCGTGGTCCTTCACTGAAGACCCCCTTCCTCCCTCCCTCCTGCATTCACAATCAATGGAAATTAAAGCGCAGAGAATGGATGAATAGTCAGACCCCGAGTCACCCTTTTTTGTTTGGCGCAGCTACTGGTGGGCAGGAGTTAAACTACAGCAGCCCCCTACAGTAGCACTTTAGTTAAACAGTCAGAGCTCAGCCAGCAGCATCTTGGCCAGGAGAAAATGGGGACAGAAAATATACTGTAGGGACAAATGTGTCCAGAGCGGGCAGTTTATATTGTAGTTTTACAGGTTCAGCTCCTGGTTGAGATCTCTCAGCTCTGGCTTTGTTTAGTTTCTTGTTCAGATTCAGATGTCTTTTTAGTCAAACTCTTTGTTTTTCTGTGGTCAAGTGCACAACAACTGCAATCTGTACTGATAGTGCATCAAAAGCTGTTTATGAGTCACATCAGACTGGCAAAGGACTGAGGTTCAGTTAATTCCAGGAAAACACTTCTTAATCTCAATTTAGTTTTAGTTTCCCTTGTTTTTACTCCAGTTTGCAAAGTTTTAAACCCAATTTTAGCCTCATAGTTAAAGTGGATTAACACCAACTCTATTGGAGGCTATGCAGCTCCTTGGGATTTTACTTTCTGATTATTAAAAGTGCAGTTTATTTTAAAGGTTCAGAGAAGCACCAAGCTGAGATTTAGATACTTTGTGGAAGTTGTAAAACAGTTTTAACTGCCTCCCTTAAAGACTAAAGAAGTCTCTTCTCCCTCTGAGAGAAAATTGACCTAATTGATTTTTTTGTCTCTATCTGAGGTTAATTGTGATGGTCACGGTTCAGCCGGCGTTTGGTTTGAAAAATAGCCCGGTGTGAAAGGAGAGATGGACAGGTTTATTAATGGAGGAGGACTTTGTTTGGTTGTTGCTGCCATTGATTAGAGGTAATAAGTAACTACGGAGGCATCAGCCATGTTTTGTGACATCAGAAGTGAAGGTTATTTGGAAGAGAAAGGGAAAGCATGTCACTTTTTGGGGGGGGGTGTTAAGGGGGGAGAGGGGTGGACCGCCTCCCCCTGACAGCCGCGGTGTGGAAGACGGATCACAGCAGCAGGTAACGGACACCGGAGAGAAAAGCAGCAGTCGTGACGTGCATATCTGAACACAGTGACGCAATGTACGTGCACGGTTTGGTTGCCCCGCGCGTGCAGCTTGCTTATAGGCCCCATTATACAGCAGAAAAATCACACTTCTAATGAACGATCTAATTAAGAAACAACCCCCACCTCCTGCTCCTTATTCACACGCGCGTGCGCATGCATGTGCGCACACCACCTTCACACAGAGACAAATAAGACTTAAATAGTGTTGTTTCCCACGTGCTACACCAGATTTAAAGAGGAGAAGAAGAAAAGGCAAATATATGTGATATTTGTCCGGTTATGTTTGTTTGATGTGAAGTGAAAAGTGTGTGTGTGTGTGGAGGGAAGGGGAGAGTGTATTGTGTATGGGACGTGTGGGCGCGCGCTCAGCCAAGGGAGGCGCGCGCACGCTGTTATTGAGGGGAGAGCAGGTGCTGGCCGAATTACCATACAGCTGAGGGGGGAGAGAGGGAGAAAGAGCAAACTTATTCCTTCACCACACACACAATAACAAAAGTTCCCCCTCATGTTGGCCACGCGAGCGACTCCGGTGCGCGCGCGTCCGCTTTGCACGCACGTACACACATGCGTTTTTTTCTTCTTTTTAATCTTAGCCCGGAGAATGAGAAGAAGGGGAGAGCAAAATGGAAAAGCAGGAGTCCAGCCCCTCAAGTCGTTTACCTCACCACACAGCTCTGCCAAGGAATGTTTTCTTTAGTCTTTTGAGTCGATTCAAAGCATCAAATTCTTCCCACAACCAGAAATACCAAAATTTAGAGGGTGTGTATGCAGGGAAGGAAAGAGGGAGGAAGAGAGGAAGGAGGAGGAGGAGGGGTGTAAACAATTAACTGAGTCAGGGTTTGACCAAGAAACATTTTTTCCTCCTTTTTGAGAACTTTTGAATCAACTTCAAGCAGTTTTTTGGGGGGTTTGTTTTTGGCACTTTACCCAAAACGTCTCAAGACGCCTAAAAACAAAGAGGTTTGTCCAGTGAGGCAACAGCTGGAGGGACCAGTGCAACCACATGTCAATAACATCCTGTCAGAAGGAAACCTGGCGTGTGTAGGTTGTTCCAAACTCTTTACATTTTGGTTTAGCACTACTTCTTGAATCTACAGATGTTCCTGATTTGACTGGAACATTATTTTTGATTTAGAAGAAACTGCGATCTACAAACAACCACAAAAGTAAACAAAAGGTCAGTTTATCTCCTCCTAATCTTGTAAAAAAAAAAAAATGGGGTCAGTTTCTCTGAGGATGCCTCTGAATTAATTAGCAATTTATGCACGATTTTGTTAACATTAAAAAGGTATAGTCTGATTATTTTATCCATGTTCTTCAACAGGTTATCTGACAGTCTTTTCCTCCGCCTTTAGGACTCACTTCATTTTTTAATGTTTCACTTCTTATTTGGTCGAAATACTTTCACATGTCTCCATTTTGAGCTCAGATATTAACGCTGCATGTGCTGCACTGCTGCAGGGGTAATAAGGAGGCTGTTGGGGTACTTGCATGGGATCCCATTGTGGAGAGCCGGGCCAGATTGGGAGGTGAAGTCGGGGAGGAGGAGGAGGGGGCCCATTTGCATGTTATTACCATAGCATGTGTCAGGCCGTATATAACAGGCTGCAGGCGGCCTTGGCTAGAGACAGACGCACAGTTCAGAGTGAGGAAAGACATTGGGAGGAAGAAGGAAGCATGTTGGACCAGTGACAAATCTGTCCTTGGGTTAGACCAAGACCTTCACACAAAAAGCTACTTCCTAAAATTTGTCACTTTCTCAACAAAACAAAAAAACAAACAAGGAACCCATCTTTTTTTTCTCTCTTTACGCACTGGATTAACGCTTTATAACGGAACTGGAGGACTTCTCTGTTTTTAAAATTCCACTACGCGCACTCGCACAAGTTCACACATCTTGTTTTGTGATTTTATTTTTCATTTTTAAGGTTTGGGATTTATCCTTTTTTGTTCCTCGGGACATGAATGAGAGCGGCGTGGCTGACAGCGGCAGCAGTTGATGAGAAAACCCCGTGAGGCGACAGAAACGTGCTCAATGCATCTTCCTCAGAGGGATTGAACAGGAGGAGGCACCCTGAGGACAAGCCGAGCCCCGAGACTTTTTTTTTTATTTATTTATTATTTATTATGTATTTATTTAATATGGGGCGCGTCATCCTGCTGACTCTTGCCGTCATGTCCATGTTGCTGTGCCAGGTAAGATACAGAATCTCTATTTTTTCCTAACAATGAACCATCACCACCACCACCACCCCCCCTCCCACCACAACACACACTCATACAAGCAGTACTGTGTGTGTACAGCTAATGATAATAAGCTGCTTTCCTCCGCAGGGGTTTTGTTCGGGAGTTTTTGAGCTGAAGTTGCAGGAGTTCCTAAACAAGAAGGGAGTACAGGGCAACAAAAACTGCTGTAAGGGAGGTCTGACTTCGTCTTTCCAGCAGCAGTGCGAATGTAAAACCTTCTTCAGGATCTGTCTCAAGCACTACCAGCCCAACGCCTCCCCGGAGCCTCCGTGCACCTACGGCGGCGCTGTGACGCCCGTGCTCGGTTCCAACTCGTTCCAGGTCCCCGATGTCATCCCGGAGAGTTCATTCACAAACCCCATCAGGATTAACTTCGGTTTCACGTGGCCGGTAAGTACAGCCATTCATGTCCGTTTCAGTACAGTAGAAGCGAAGGCAGCGAAATCGCGCCATTTTTGGGTAAATCCGTGCGTAAAAACGCGCTGCGGCACGATTTCTGACCACAACGTCAGGGCCGAGAGCGCACAAAGTTTACAGGTATTTAGTTTCACCATATCAGGTTAGCAGTTTGCATTCAGCACAGTGAGTGTATGGCACAATCGCCTCGGGCCTTTGCTTGATGTTATCGCCACATCTCCGCTGGCCACCTGTCTCATGAAGCCATTTGTCTTCCCAGGGGACCTTCTCGCTGATCATTGAGGCATTACACACCGACTCCAAAGACGACCTCTCCACAGGTAGGAAATAAACACCCTTCCCTTTCTTAATTTTGATCACATTCACGCACTTTCTCAACCATTAACCCTTCACCGTCTGCCTCCACATGTGCACTGCAGAGAATCCAGACCGCGTTATCAGCACCATGACCACCCAGAGGCATCTGACGGTGGGAGAGGAGTGGTCCCAGGACCTGCACACCGTCGGCTGGACGGAGCTGAAGTACTCGTACCGCTTCGTGTGCGATGAGCACTACTACGGGGACGGCTGCTCGGTGTTCTGCCGGCCGAGAGACGACGCCTTCGGCCACTTCACCTGTGGAGAGCGCGGGGAGATTGTGTGCGACGCCGGGTGGAAGGGACAGTACTGCACTGAACGTGAGTAACAAAACTTTCTTTTGGTAATAGGAGCATCTGCAGACTCGTGTGTGTGAGGTGCTGGAAACTTTGAAATACTCTTAAAATATATTTTTGGACACAATAATTTAGGAAATAAAATTGGAGATAAAACATCACAAAGTTGCTTTAAACTTAATATCAAGAGATTATAAAATGAGGTTTTATTTGTTGTAAGTATAGAAAATGTATAAATAGTTAATTTCTACATTGGGTCTGTAATCAGATCCTCCGAGTGCCGTTAGAAGGCAACTTGTGCGTAAACACCACACGCACCCCCTCCTCCTCCCTCACACGCACACACACACACGACCACTTGATTTATTCTAAGGAAAGTTTTTGGGAATAATCTCACGCGTGCCATAAATTTACATGCTACCTTCCGATTCGTTACTCTCGGAGTGGGCCGGGCGCTGATTGGCCGAGGCGGGGGAGGTATTGTTTGAAGTGGGCAGCTGCCGGCAGAGAGGAGACAATGGAGCAGCTGTCGCGCACTGGCAACACACTCGCCAGCTGTCCACTCTTATCTGCCCCAATCCGAGACATTAAGGGGAGTGTGTGTGTGTGTGTGTGCGCACAGAATGAATAAAAGAGTTTTGACCCGCAGCGAAGAAGAAAAAAAAAGAGGGTGGTGGGGTGGGTTGAGGGGGTTTGTGTGTGAGTGTGTGTACACTCTCTGTGGCACACACACATTCACACACTCCCTCCTTTGTCTCAGCACTATGTTAAGCAGAAAATTCTTCCACGGTGATAAGGAGAGTTTAAGGTAATGGCTGATGGGTTTAGGAGCCCCATCCTTTCCTCCATTTTAATGACTTTGTTGAGATTTAGGTGATAAAGTTTTCTATCTTCAGGAGCAAACAATGAACCTGTATCTGAGTTGTTTTTGCCTCAGTGTGTCTAAGAAGTTTCTTTCTCTCCCTGTACAGCAATCTGCCTGCCAGGCTGTGATGAAGAGCACGGCTTCTGCGAGAAACCCGGAGAGTGCAAGTAAGTTTTTCTCCACCGGTTCACTGGGGCATTAATTAATTAGTGGGACACATGAGGTAATGTGAGTGGACTGACCGGTGTTCCCTCCTAATTGGACAACAACAGGTGCAGAGTGGGATTCAAAGGCCGCTACTGCGATGAGTGCATTCGTTATCCAGGCTGCCTCCACGGGACCTGCCAGCAGCCCTGGCAGTGCAACTGTCAGGAGGGCTGGGGGGGACTCTTCTGCAACCAAGGTGAGGAGAGAGTGTGGTGAGAGTTAATGAGTGATGAGGGAAGACAGGGAGGAAAGGAACCAGAGAGCACTGATAGGGTGGTTTGCTGGTTGGTAGACGTCTATGTGTTGGGGTACAAAAACTGAAAAGTTGGGTTTTAAAATGGATTTCTAGACATTTAGGTGACATAAAACTCTTTGTTCTGAAGCATTACTTCAATGAGAAGCAGGCCCTGACTACATTTGGAAGAATATTCATCAAAATGCTGTTTAAACTGAAGTTACACATCCAAAAAAGTCACTTGTAACCACAATTTCTCCTGGATGCTTCAATGTCGGCAAATTGCCAAATCAGTGTTTCTGGGTTTACCTCAACTGTAAACCCCCATGCTTACTGGGAAGAGAGAGAGATAGGGAATAGAAAGTGGAAAAAGTGATCTTGAGGTCAAGCTTTGCAAATTCAGCACACAATCTTTGCCGTATTCCATCTCTCTGTTCCTTAATCACTGAAAGCTGTTTGGTGAAGTTTAAAAGTCTGAGTTGGGAGAGAAGCAAAATAAGACGTCACGATAGCAACAAAACAGACATCAACACTGCGGTAAAGAAACAACAACACAGCAGCAGTTGTTCCGGGATGAACAGCGAGAACAGGAGGCCGGGCGCAGGAAACAAAAAACCACTGGAAAAAGAGAAAGAGTCGAGTGTGCTGGAGGACAAAAAGACATTCTGTCGCTGCTGCTGTTGTCCTGCCATGTGTTGTGCTGTGGCTAATCCACATGTGCTGCTGTGTCTTTCCAGATCTCAACTACTGCACTCACCACAAGCCCTGCATGAATGGAGCCACTTGTAGCAACACTGGTCAGGGCAGCTACACCTGTTCCTGCAAGCCTGGCTTCACTGGGGCCAGCTGTGAGATCCAGGTCAACGAATGCGCTGGAAACCCCTGTCGCAACGGAGGAAGCTGCACTGTGAGTGCTGTTTGGTCTTCTTGAATTAACTTGGAATGAGAATGGGGACATCCTGTGAAGTGTGTGGCTGAATGCCACCTGGCATCTTTATCACATGCCTCTATCTCTTCTCTTCCGTCTGCTTTTACACACCCTTGACTTTAAACCAGAGAGGATGTAAACGCTGTAAAACAATCAAACAGATGCAGCATATTGAGATTCAGAAGGGTTCAGTTTGTAGCAGCTGCAGTTGCAAGACAGATCTGGATGTCAAGCCTGTTCTATTTTTTCCCCGCAGGATTTGGAAAACACATATACCTGCACTTGCCCTCACGGTTTCTATGGCAACAACTGCGAGCTGAGTGCCATGACGTGTGCTGATGGGCCGTGCTCCAACGGTGGCCGCTGTGCTGACAACCCTGACGGAGGCTACTTCTGCCAGTGCCCCACGGGATACGCAGGGTTCAATTGCGAGAAGAAGATTGACCACTGCACCTCCAGCCCCTGCTCCAACGGTAAGAGTGATGGGTCCAGTCAGCTGTAAGCCTGTAGTATCTGTCTTTTCTCCTGGAGATGTGTAGATTGAGCTCAGTGTGTCTTGAATGCCAAACACCACCTAGGGTTTGTCCGTCCAATGCTCGGATCAAACATTCACACCACTCCTTATCTCTGCTCTCAGGCGCACACTGTGTGGATCTCGTCAACTCGTACCTGTGTCAGTGTCCAGATGGATTCACTGGCATGAACTGTGACCACACTGGGGACGAGTGTTCGATGTACCCGTGCCAAAACGGCGGGACGTGCCAGGAAGGTCCTGATGGTTACACCTGCACCTGCCCACCGGGATACACCGGCCGCAACTGCAGCTCACCCATCAGCCGTTGTGAACACAACCCTTGCCACAACGGCGCCACCTGCCACGAGAGAAACAGCCGCTACGTCTGCGCATGTGTTCCTGGCTACGGTGGCAGAAACTGCCAGTTCTTGCTCCCAGAGCATGCTGCCATCCGCGGGTCAGAGGTGCCCTGGATGGCAGTGGGGTCCGGCGTGGCCCTAGTGCTGCTGCTGCTGGCAGGATGCGCTGTACTTGTTGGATTTTTCCGATCAAAAGTCCAGCGTGGCGGTCAAGTAGAGACCGTTGGTGAGGGAGAGACAATAAATAATCTGACTAACAACTGTCACCGCAGTGACAGAGACCTGGCGGTCAGCGTGATGCCGACACCAGGCGTCAAAAATATCAACAAGAAGATGGACTTCTGCAGCAGTGATCCTGATGAAGGATCTTCACCAGGGAGGAGCAGCTACAAGAGCCGCCATCCGCCCGCAGACTACAACCTCGTACACGAGGTCAACTACGAGCAGGCGGCTAAAGAGGCCATGCTGGAGGCGGCCTGCGAAGAAAAGTGCCAATCCCTGGACTCATTTGAGTTTGAGGAGAAACGCAGCAAACGTTTAAAATGGTAAATATCTGACACTGATAGGTTGAATCTCTTAAACAAAATATAGCATCGAGGCTGTCAGGATGAAAAAACTAACAACATTTTTCTTTCTACCCCAAAGCGATGCATCAGAAAAGAAAGCCCCAGAAATGTCTGCATGTGCGGACACCAAGTACAAATCTGTGTTTGTGATGTCAGAGGAAAAGGACGAATGTATAATTGCAACTGAGGTGAGTTTTGTATGTTGTTACTTTTCAGTGTAAAAAGACTTCTGTGATCATCTGGCCAACAAACACTAATGTTGTTCGTCTCTTGGTGTCTCTACAGGTGTAACGAGCCACCAATGGGCTGCCCGTTGCTCATTTGCTCTATGGGAGAGTTTTTATACTCCTTCAGATGCTGCTCTAACCCTAGGGGGAGGTGTCCCGCCTTGAGACTGCTGCTGATACTGAGACGTTTAACTGATATTCAGAGTGAGCTGGTTCTCTACTGGAAAATAAGCGCAGGCAGCGGCGGCCTGTGGGATAAGAACTGGCGGGGTAAAAATAAAAAGTTTACGGTTGAAAGTAAACTGCCACTTAGCTTTCTGTTCTGCCTTTTATTGGGGAGTGGGGGTAAAAAGAAAAAAGAAATATAAACGGACACTGTCTCGTGGCGACAACGTGCGATGCTACGATTTTTGTTTTTGCAACATTTGCACCCAGGCCTTTTCTCTAACCCACACGCCGTTGCTGAGCGCAGGAACTGCATCAAACGGTGGATGTTTGGCCATACTGGCCTGTTCTTCATGAGGCTGTTCACATGGGCTGTGCACCCATCACTACACCTGTGAAGACTGTATGTATACTTGATCACTGTGTTAACTGAAGTGCGTTTTCTTCCCCAAGCCCTCCAAACCATTTATGACATAGTATTGTTCATTTCTTTTGCTTCTTTTTGGGACATGAAAACTTTGTCTTAATTGAAAAAAAAACTGTTGCTTTTTGATACAGATTGTCCTTTTGTAAAATAAAGAAAGAAAAAAAACAAGAAAAAAGTTATGATTTAAAATTATGATTTAATTTAAGTTAATTTAATGATTTTGTGTTATTTTTATTTTGTATTGTATATTTGTGATGTTTGTTATGATTATTTAAGTTGGCTTTTTTTAATGATGATATTTGCAAAGGCACTTCAGGTCAATGGGACTTTTTTTAAGAAAATGTTATTTAAGAGGGATTGTACTGTACAAATTGTTATGTTACTGTCTCCTTTACCGTTTTTGAATGAAGGAATTAGCCAAGACTATTTTTCCAAATAAATATTGCTAAACGTGAAATTTTAATTGCGTCCCACTTTTGTTTTGTCCATCTGCAAGCACTCTGAAAAACACTTCTTTAGGGGTCTGTGAGCAAAGTTAATCAGTAACATCTGTTGTCTTCCCCTGGCGACCCCATAGTGGGCTTTTCTATGCCGACACTGTTGGCTACTGCCAGAAGTTGAAAGTGTCTCCCTGGAGACGGGAGAGGGGGCCTATTCATAAAAAACAATGTCCCTACGCTAGATTTACCACTCCTATTTCTCCTCCTAAAGAACAAGTCAGGTAATTCATGGCTCTAAAATTCAGATCAATGTAGAGTAACGCCTACTGGACATCCAACACTTTGGGTTTTGGTTTTCCACCCTTCCTGTTTCCAGCAAAAAATAACTTTAGCTGCTTCCCCCCCCTTTTATCTGAAGCTTTTTCTTTCTCACTGCAGTAAAGTTTTGTCACATCTAAACACAGCCATCATTTAAGAGTGAAACTTTAAATTCACCAGCCTACATTTGGATTTTTTCACAATCACCTCTTTAAATTCCCCTCAGTTTTCTTTCTTAATTGCCCCACAAAGACGCTGATTGTATTTAGACACAAATAACTGTAAATCATCAGCCCGGTAGAGTTGGCCTCTGAAGGGGTTTATAACCCCGCGGCATTATGGGAACAGACTTCAGCAGACAATGATGGAATTGACAATGGGGCACACAAAAGGCCACCCTTGGGAGAGCCTGCGTGTCCCTCGGCATGCTGGGAGAAAGAGAGTAACAGGAACAGATGTTGTTGAGTAACAGATGCCTTCTGGCCAGAGTTCAGCCACGACCAGCCAGACCTTCAAAGGCCCGAGCTGCAGGGTAACAAAAAAAAAAAAAAAGATTATCTACGGACTTCAAGAAAAGACAGCTTTTACACTGTCTTCATGATAAATTTGTTGGGATTTTGAGGAATGGCAGAGATAAGAGAACACCTAAGAGGACTTTTGTGTCGAGTGATGAATACAAACAAAGAAACTACAGTATGGCTGCAGGAGCACTCAGAGCATTCACGCAGCAATCTGAGGAATAAAAGGAAACTTATTTTTCACATTTGAAAGAAAACACAATGAGAATTTCGCACTTTTTAAGGGTCGAAACACTGTGGTGGAAAATTCACATAATGGGAGTGAAGTGAAGATGTTAATGTTTCATTAAAAAACAACAGCCAGAGCTGCATCGTTCAGATCTGTTTCATACAGCGGCCACAACAAGGTACTGACAAAGGCTGCAAGTAACAATTATTTTCTCAGTTAGTCAGCAAGAAAATAGTGAAAAGTTTCCATCCTAATTAAATAGTTAATTTGCTTTTTTCCGACCACCATTCCCAAGATATTTAGTTTACGATCAAATAAGACCAAAAAAAACAAAACAGCATTTTAAACATTTTTGCTTAAGGGGACACCTTGGATTTTTAAAAAACAAATCTTATCTATAATCAGTATATCACATACAGTACAGTCAGTCAGCACATCCCCAGTTTGGAGAAGCAGGCTGGAGTCTGACACAGAAGCAAAGCAATGTACTGTTGGTAGGGGGCAACAACAAAATGTATCTTAGCCACTGAAAAAAGTCCCACCAAAAAAAAGTTTCAGTTCCCCTTTTATGCTCTCATCAAACCCACCAGACTCCATTGAGAAAAACTGTAATTTTAGCTTGTTGAATACAGGACCTGCTGGTCTACGGCTGCTTTCATCAGTTAATTAGTTTGAGTTATTGTGTGACCTTGGTGAATCTAAACTAATTCTTTTAAACGCCAAAGTCACACCATCATGCAAACAAACGAACTCATTAAGGCTGCAGTAGACCAGCAGCTCCTGTGTTCAGCAGTGTTAAATCTTTGTTTTTCTCAGGAGTCTAGCTTTGAAGAGAGTAATATAACAGCTTCATTTTCCTGTTGGAAATCACTGTCTGACAGAAATGTAAAGCAGTGACAATACTCTCAATATAGCATACACTTTAACTGTTTTTTAGGTGCCTAAAATACATGTTGGTGCTGACCCCTCCATGGCAGCACATTGCCTAGCTTCCATGTCGGACTCCAGCCTGCTTCTCCAAACTGGGTGTGTGTCAACTGACATGTAGAGTTCGTAATATACAGTCTATGGATAGTAGCCTCATACAGCCCCACTGCAAAAAATCTGAACTATCTCTTTAAAAATACACAAAAGATTTTTGTGTTCAAACCTTATTAAAAAAAAAAGAGATAATAACCCACCAAAATATTGTAAAATATCTGCGGGTCTTAATGAGTAATTCATAAAAATATGAGAATAAGCTTTTAACAAAAACTGTGACATCAGAGGGTTTTAAGAAACTTCTAATATGCTTCTGTACATTTATCACCACCTGTGAACCAAGTCTGGTATTTTAAGTACAGTTTTTAGGTACTTGTACTTTACTTGGGTACTTTTTATGCTACTTCTACTTTACCTTTTTTCTGAGGCAAATTTTGTACTTTTTACTTCAAGGCAATTATCTGACATCTACAGTCACTAGTTAGTTTAATGTTTTACTTACAAAACAGGAGCAGTTTTTAAAACAGTGTCACCGATTAATCCACCTAACTGCATATATAGTTAATAATTAATTGTGGCATCTGCTTACACACAATGCATGAGTGATAATAATTTCACAGACAGGGCCATTCTTCTGCATAATGACTACTTGTCAGTACATTTTACTGTTCATGCATCAAAAGCTAATTTTCAATACAGACCTCTACTTGTAATGATGTGTCTTTACAATGTGGTATAGAAACTTTTACTTAAATACTCCTTTATTAGCACAAAATAAATAACATTTTGACTTAAATCTGACAAAACCTGATCAAATAATGAATAAAAAAGACGAAGAACCTGATTAAACTTTAGGTGCAAGCTTGCAGGATGTGATAGCTGATCATTTAAGGTAAAGTATTGACCTGAAGTTTGATATCAGGATGGCTACAGGTATCGGACACTTAAATATAACGCTTTTTAGGACTATTTCAAGATAATTTTCAACCAACTTTAAAACAGATGTTTGAACAAATCTTCTTTTTCTTATTGATACATACAGGTCAGTATAACAGTGAGTTGTATGTATGTGATCCCGTGCAAAGGGAAGGTTTTAAGTGGGAATATGGTTATTACAGTGAGTTAGGTCAGTGTACAATTTGCCAACAGGTGAGTGCAAGTATAGTAAAAAGACAGTATTATGTTCAGTAGTAGGTTTAAAGATTTGTAACATCAGAAATGTGGACTTCCACACAGAGGAGCTCGACTCATTTTGACAAAAATAAATGTTGGATAAACGAAATAAAGTAAAATGTTTGAGGCAATTAAGACCTCATAGATTCTAATTTAGGGCTATTTAATGATTTTTAAGGCCTAATTTTTATAACATTGACTTTAAGACATTTTAAGGACCTGCAGACAACCTGGATATTCAGACCTAGTGACAGGAGCGCACACACACACACACACACACACACACACACACACACACACACACACACACACACACACTTTATATTTGACTGAATGAATAAAAATCACCTCAATGACGAGCAGCTGGCCTGGAGCCATAGAAGACTTTTTATTTGGAGAAAGAAATCCTTGAAATCACTCATTTTTAAAATTCAATTAATTTATTGAGTACGACATCTAAGTTCTCAGAAAAAGTTAAAATCATGCCTTTAGTCTTTTTATACATAAAAGATGTGGTTTTACGATGACAAGTGATTTCTTTTTTATAAAATGACTGTTTCTTCTTCTGACATATTTAATCTCTGTTAAAGAAATATTAATGTAGAAAAACAATTATCAACTTCCCTCCCGATAAAACAAAAAAACAGAGAACAAAAAAAAAAAGAAAAAAAAAAAAAGGCATAACACAGTACGTTACAATGCGCTGACATGGCTTCAAAGCACACATATTACAGTACTGTACAAGGGTCCGCCTCAGACAATATGCACCAAAACCACTTCCACTGCTGAGGATAGATCAAACCTCTGAAACAGCTCAACACTGCTTATTTACCAAACCCAGACCACAGCATGGTGTTGGCAACTGGCAAATGAGGTAAATATTTCCAAAAGAAAAAAGCACCAAAGGTTTGGCGTTAAATTTAATAGATAGCTTATGACCAACAGTGAGTTGGAGGAGTTTCAGTCCAGCTTCTCTTAAACTCTTTTTTAAAACCTATTTTCATCCACAACACTGGCGAAACAAACTACTGAGTCTGCAAATTATTTTGCAATGTTCAGAGGCCAATGAACACACGCTGGCAGGCCCGCTCCGTGTAAATAAGCAGTTTTTCCACATTTAAATGGGACATTTAATGTCAATATTTATAGTGAAGTCCAGACACAAAGGATCTGAATCTACGTCTTTGCTGGACTCACTCTCTTAAATGGAAAAAAAAAAAAAGTCTTGATTTAGCTGATATTTTAGTCAAATTATCTCATCCCTCGCAAAGTTCACAAGCTCAAAAATGTCTCACTTGTTAGGGAGGTTCACTTATGAAATCATGTCAATTAAAAGGCTCTTACAAAGCTTAAGTAAACTACTGAATATCATATAATGCTTCGACTTACAAACATTAAGGAAAATGAGCATAAAGCAGGGACACATTTTAAGATCACCTTTTAGGTGTAAAAAAAAAAAGGGAAACAAAAAGAATCTTAGGCCAAATACTTTAGGGGACAACAACATCTAGGTCTAAGTCATATGATGTGCAAACTTAATTGTGCATAGAGATCAAATTGTAATAAATATTAATGTGATAATTAACATTATCACGAGTTTGACTTTGTCAAAACTTGTAGGGGTGATTGTACATTTTCATGATTAATTTAGTTTTACTAAAACGTTAAAAAGTTTTTTTTATAGTGCTGCGAGAAAAGCTTTTAAAGTTGTTTTTTTTAAGCAACAAACACTTCCCATTTATTATTAACCAGAGCCCCAAAAGACAAACACAACCAAACACTCAATAAAAATCCTGATAAAAATCATTGATTTGTCATAGTTATTATTCAACGTTTAACTTCCTCTGAATGGCTCTTTCACTTTAAAAGTTTTTTTTTTTGTTTTTTTTGTTTTTGCTTTTTTTAAATGTTCTGCCTTATTTCTGCATCAAAGAATCACATGAGCAACAAATAACAAACTGAGCGTCATAGCGATGTACAGGAATTTTACATTGAAGTACTTTCGTAAGTTTCCAAAACGTAAACGGATCTATGGTAGCTTTAGTTTTCACTGTTTCTTCGTCTGATGTAGCTTAATAGATGTGAAGCATAATGCCTGTCTTTGGACCACCGAGGTAATTGTAGGTGTGTGTGTGTGAGTGTAAAACATGCTGAAATGTTTCCCAAACATTTCAAATGAGAAAATAGTGTCCCTCCGAGCCGCCGGGGGCTCATCCTGGTTCGAGGTATATGATCCTGGGGCCGACCAGTGGCGCCTGTGGAAAATGTTACAAAGCTGTCTGATGGATGATGGTGAATTTCATTCACACTGCTGTGCATCACGCCTCCTCCTCCGCCTCCTCCTCCTCCTCCTCCTCCTCCTCCTCCTCCTCCTCCCTCCCTCCCCTCCCTGCTGCAGTCTCACTCTGCTCGGACTACTTTCCTTCTTTATCGAATCATTCATCAACAACCCTCTTTGTCACCCTGGTTTGCTCGTGAATAGCGCCGGGCTCCATTCAATTTCAATTCAGTTAATTCAGGAAGTGCTTTTTTCTTTGATATTAAAAAAATGGGAAAACTTAGAAAACAACAAGGCTTAGGAGCTTTTAAACTGAAGGGCAAATTTTCCTTGTTTACTTTAAAGGGGACATATTATGCTCATTCTCAGGTTCGTATTTGTATTTTGGGTTTCTACTAGAACATGTTTACTCACTTCAATGTTTAAGATATACTATGCAGGATTTTCCCAAAAAACAATGCATAGACTCACACAATAATCACATAGAAATCCCTCTCAATCATCACTTCTGGCTCAGTCAGTACATTAGCATGCACAGTTACAGCTCCACTAGGCCATTTAATTGCACTACTCTCCTTGTCCCAGTATACAAGCACAGGAGGGGATGACTCTGCTATGATAGGTGGAGATATGCCCCCTTCCAGCTTGTTAATATTGGTCCTTTTTCCAGTTGATCTATTACGTCACAGACCAAACAATCTCCCCTCTTCCTCCCATCCATGTATTTTCAAATATTTAACTCTTTCAGCTGACACAGCATGAACTGTGTCTCCTCATCCATCCAAAATATCACAGCTCTGGATGCAGATTTCGCCATGTTGTTACCGTCTTCTTCTTCTGTTATGCATTTAACGCTATTCGACTTCCAGGTCAAAGCCTGGGGCAGACACTGCGGAGCACGTGCGGAACGCCTCGGCCAGTTTGGGTCTGATTGACTGTATACATGCAGTTATTCAACTCCCAATTGCATTATCTGGGTGTGTTTGTGTGACTTTGAGAAATTCGTTTTAGTACGATTTCAGTCAGACTAACATGTTTACATGTATATTAAAAGTCCGGTTTTAGTCGGACTAACGCAATAAATTGATTTTCTCTACTGTCATGTAAACGCACTGAGTGAGTGGCGGTGTATTTGTCTGCACAGAATCTGCTTCTGCCTGGATTTTCCTATTTGCTTCTCATTGTCTGTGTCTGGGACATTTATGTGTGTACCCCACAGTACCTTAGGTGAGACAGGCTTTATAAAAACGCAGTGATCAGGTGCCAGACCATAAGCAGCAGGCATCCAAGAGATACAGCGCCAAAAAAAACATGAATATAGCGAGGCTTAATGCCAAACAGAGTTAGTCTGGGTTTGGCTTTTATTGTCATTTTCGCTGGCAAGTGTGTGGAAAAAATCTAACCAACAATCCTGCATAGTTTACCTTTAAAAAACCCGTCATACTGTCTGTGTGAGAACACCTGTATTCATCCTTTGTCTCTCTGAAATCGACGTCAGAAACCAAGATGACATGTTTGCCTGATGTTAGCTTGTACCTACATGTAGCAGTGTATGTACTGTAAATACCTGCAGTAGCGTGACTGGAGCAGATGACCATATAAAGAAATCTGTCACAAGCTGATGTCAGCTTGTCCCAAAAGTTGGAAAAAATGTTGAAAGCATTCAGAACGGTTTGAGGTCTGAGGTTTTTACTCACAGGGATTACTTCTTCAAACATTTACCTCATCATTTGGAACTTTTGGCCACGTTTAACATGAACATCCCCTTTTACACTGCCTCGTCGAGGTGGGAATTTCACGTCATAATGCTGCCTCACTGTTCTTTATAAAAGGTACAATCGCAGATTGGAGGGACAGAGTTGTCTCGCCTTAAGGCAGCATCAGAGGTAGTAACAGCGCCAAAATGAGGTATGTATAAAAGGGACAGCCAACAGGACAGGATCATGGGTGGCACTGGTGTGACGTTTTGCGACGTGTTATATGTGCAAACCGCTGCGGGAGATTTAAAAAGTAGCTGATAGCAGTTAGCAGCTAACTCAAAAATAAGAACAGCAGCTGAAAATGCCTCAAATTGGGAAAACGATGAGGTCCAGGAGCTCCTTACCCTCTGAGCAGAGGATTAGATCAGCCGCCATATAACAGGGATGGTAAATGATTGTTATTGCCATGTTAATACCAGTATTATTGTTTATAAAACACTTCTGATGCGTATGTTATATGTCACACTAGAGGCTGACGCCGTTGTGTTAAATGTCAGGCCTGTCTTGCCTCTTTTGCTTCTGCAATGCCAGCATGCTGTCTAAAATCACACACTCTGAAGCAGCATGATGCCGCCGCTGTTTAGTTCTGTGTAAAAATGCAAAGAAGGCATAAAGAAGGGACTTCGTAGCAGCCCTATAGTACGATCTCTGCACATATCGTAACATTACATATATGACAGAAAGTAAGGACAAGCATAATAGGTCCCCTTTCACAAAATTTTAAAGTCTGTGTTTTCAGCAACAGATGACAAATGTGACAGGGAACACACATGTGACTACAGGTGTGTCTTATGCCTAATATTCCACCAGCTACATGGGTGTAAGTGTGGGGCAAGAAAGAACCAATGAAATTTTGGGGTGGATCTGAATCATGGGGCGGATACACACATTTTTTTTTTCACTTTCATTTAGGGCTGTCCCGAATACTATTTTTTAACATTCAGACCTTCGGCAGAATTTATAACGAATATTCATTCACGGCGGGGGGGGGGACTCCGGGGTTTTTACGGACCTAACTGTATTGCGGAGTTTTGCACAGCGGCGACCGGATCTTTGCTCTCAAACCACAAAAAAATGTGATGGCACAACAGTCTCCTTCAGTACATTATTCTATGCTTTCTTTTGATTGGCTAGTCATCCTGTTTAATTTGTCTTCTGATTAAATCGGAACCGTTGAAACAAGTTGTAGGAAGCCTCTGCAAGTAATTGGTTAGAATATAGTGTCTATAGCCTTACTGTTGTGTACAGCCTTATAGACTGAGCTGAGTAGTGATGCGCAGGTCGACCCGTAACCCACAGGACTGCTGCGGGTCAGGCAGCAGTGATCGTCTGTTAAATCAGTCTGTAAATGATATTTTGACATTATTGGCTATTACTGTCATGGCATCCGAAGGTACTGATGCGTTGAGCAGGTGACAGTCCGCGGTCGTTTTCAAAACACACTTGTGTCACGCACTCCAAAAGAAACTTGTTGAAACTTTAAACAATAATTTATTGTACAAAACGGGGGAAACAAACGTTGACAAAAACGGTTCCATAATTCATATTAAATTCAAAAGATAACGAAAAAACAGCTACAAGTTAGAGGGAATAGTGATAAAGTGGTAAAACTTGGCATTGATCCACAGCCTCAGACGGATGCGCTCAAGCGTGCCGTGCGCACAAGCTCCGTTGGCATACTATATTTTCACATTTTTAACAACGCGATTTAAAAGTTTTGATTTTTATTGATAACCTACATTTACCAACAACAAAAAGACTACATTTAGCACCAAAAAATGTGTAAAAATATGTAAAAAACAAAAACAAAAAAACCCCCAAAAGTAAATAAAAAAAATGAATATCGAACACCAAATTTTCATAACGAATACCTACCCACAAAAACGAATATTCAAATATCCGAATATTTGGGTACAGCCCTACTTTCATTGACATTGCCAGGCAGGGTGGAGGTAAGTGCTCTTAGAGTGCCCTTCTAGTATTGACCTTGTATGTATTCGCCTCAAGTCTAATTTCAATTCAACAAAACACACCATAATATAAAAACTACTCAAAACAAAGACCCAAAACAAAAATTTGAGGGTCTATATTTAAGTGCTCTATAGCACTACTGAAATGATTCATTTAAAGTTGAACACACTGACCATGTTAACTAAATTTATCACCTTCCAAAGGTGTTTGTAAAATCTTATTCTTTAATATTTGGAAGGCTTCACTTGTTACATAATGAGGCCATAATGTTTAAATCCAGAAATCAGCCAATACACTTACAAAGCACCAGAAGGAAGATAATAAAAGATGGCCCACGTAACAAGCTGCCATCATTTAAGCTCTCACTTACAGATACATTAAATATCTCTTCACTTCTTCAAATCTAGTTCTTCGTTACAGACTGGCTCTTGTTTGTCATAGTTTTGGAAATCAATCGGTTATTTTACACAGCCACTTTGCTGAGATCTCAGAATAAACAGTGCTTCAATAAGCAGACTGGGTTGTAAACAAACTGAATTATGTTTACGTTTGATTTTATGTACTTAAAGATGTGAAACTGAACCGAGTGAGCTCCTATTTTCAACCTGAATTAACCGAATTGAGGGTGAATAAAATCCTGCAACCCTCCCTTCCCACCAACCCTTCCTTCCCCTTATTTCCCCTAACTTGCATCTCCTTATAACCCCAATCCCCACCCCACCCTCACCTCCACCTATAAACCCCACGACTCCCCAAGCCCTCACCCACTCCCAAACCCGCTCTGTATTCCTAACCTCTTTGGTGACTCTCTGGTGTCTTTGAAACAGGGTTCCTACACATCCTCTATTTCAAAAGTCAAAACTTGTTTCCACCGAAAAAATACATTTTTGGCTGGAGTCTGAATGGCTGTTCAACAAGGCGTGTGATTGTTAGCGATGTCGCTCTATAGCTTATGATTAGTCATCACAGCAACAAGTATCACAACACAGGAAATGACAGTAAGACTACAACTATTCAAGACGGGCTTCTGGGGAGGGAACAACGATTTTTACAAACTTTTCCAGGATTTTTGTGCAATTCCAAAACCACTTTTTAAATTTACATATCTCTCAAACTTCAAAGAGCCTTTCCAGCCGTGTGTAGGAACCCTGATTGAAGGTGTCGCTAAGCTAAAACAATGGGAACCTGCAAAGCGCTGTCCCCACCAGAACAAAAGATCAACAAGGCTGTTAGGACCAAATAAGTTTCGTTTTAAGGAATGGGTTCACTGACCTTCCCCTCTTCCCCGTATCTCCCCCTCACTCTCTCTAGGTGGAGGAAGCTCCGTGGCTGGGCATGTTGGCCATGCTGCCAACCATGCCAGCCGCGCCAGCCATACCTGAGGGCCCTCCCAGAGCCGGAGGACTGTGCTTGGTAGGTGAGGTCATGTCGGCTCCACGCCCCTGGCCTTGGCCCTGGGGGGCGTGGTGGGCGTGCTGCAGGGCGTGGCGCTCCAGCAAGGTGCGGTGGGTGAAGGCCCGGTGGCACACGTTGCACTGGAAGGTGCGCTCGGCACGGTGGGTGCGCATGTGCACATTGAGGGAGCTTTTCTGGGTGAAGCGCTTGCCGCACATGGAGCACTGGAAGGCCCTGACGCCAGTGTGCACCACCATGTGTTTGAGGAGGTAGTCGCGCAGGGAGAAGGAGCGCCAGCAGATGGAGCACTGATGAGGTTTCTGACCTGGAGAGACAGGTATGCACACACAGACATACAGTATACACAAAGACACACACAAGCAGCTGTGTCAGTACATCTGAGTCATTTTCTGTTACTCTTTTGTTAATATATAATGTAAATTACTTAAATTAGATCAATTATTATTGATGCTTCCAACAAACCTGTACCTGAAAACTTACTTAATCTGTTTTTTAGGTTCTTGTTTTATACGTGTGACGAGTTTTGTCTGATGTAATGTTTATCAATGGAACAAACTTATTCACATTTATTAACAATTTGACTATTCTATATCTGATTTTGTCCACATGTCATAAATTACAGCCATATTGCCAAAGAGCAGAGTAGAACGCAACTGATATATGTGCTTTTGAAATCCACAACTTTTAAATGATGCTGGCAATAATTACACAATTTTATTTTTATCTAAAATATAAACAAGTTGTCAGGAGTTTCCCCCCACTTTTTTAACAGTATTAAAGACCTACTCTAATAGAGCATTTTGATCATCACAGGACACTGAAAGTCTTCAGATACATTTGGTCAAAGGGTTAGCAGCTCTGTAAGACAAAGGAGGCACTCCTCAAAATAAAAAGTCAAATCAGAAAGTAAAAAAAGATAAAATGTTTCCTTATACGTTTTCCTGATTGTTTAGGAATATGTACTCAGAGGAGAGGATCCTCCATATTATCAATTATGACTGGCACAACAAGCTAAGCAGCATCCTGAGATGTGTGTGTCCACCTGTTCAGAGGCTACGGTTCAAAGTAGCTGACACATGATGTGAGAATCAAAGCTGCATTAAGAGGTTTTTTGGCCACTTGAGGGTGGAAAAACTGGCAGACACACAGTGCAGCAAAGGTGGAACTCTTTTCACCTCAGCAGCAGTTTATGGAGTTATGACTTGTGGGGAGGATAACTGATCAGTCGATGTAATCAGAGCTGATCAGATCAGGCTGATGGATGAGAGCAGCAGCTGCACAATGAACTTTTAAGTTTCACTTTCACTGCACCTGACGTTCTGCTGATGGTGCGAAGCAATGGTATACAGTATATATTCCAACACACTCCTGATGAACGGTCCAGCTTCAAAAATAGAAAATGGAAATCTGGCGGCAGTTTTAATGGTGGCACAAATAAATTAATGTATGGTTAACGGGAAAACCAGAAAATAAGAAATAACAAGGTGGAGGAGAAGGAGGCGTGTCTTACCGGAGTGGATGAACATGTGCTTGCTGTAGTTCTTCCTGGAACGTAAAGATTTGCCACAGTGCGTGCAGTCGAACGAGGTCTCAGATCCCTGGGAGGAAGGGGAGGGGCCTGCAGAGCAGGAGGAGGCAGAGGGAGGCGGAGCTGGGGTCATCGGTGCAGGAGGCGGGGCCTGCTGACTGGGCTCCGTCCCTGCCATGCTGTCGATCCCACCCATGGGCCCGCCCACATAGAACGGAGCCGGCTGCGACTGGCTCACTGGGTACTGGAAGAGAAGCTGAGGACAAAAGCAACGTTCACCATTAGCGCCAGGTGAAATCTGAACTGCATACATGTTCATTTAATTCCTGTTTTAATTTTTTCTTTATGATTTGCATGTTCTTCTTTGTGCTGTTCTGTTGTGCTGTTCTGTTCATTGTTACTTTTAATTCAGTATTCAAAACACTCAATAAAAAATTCTAATCTGCACATGCATTATGTTTTTATTCCATATCCACACTAATTCAGCCATAATTTTAATTCTGATTTAAAGACCAGTTTACATTTTTAAATATAGGTATGCACGCTGTCTGAGGATATTATCTGCAATAGGGCTGCAATGATTAGTCGACTTATCGATGACTAATCGACTATTAAAATAATCAGTGACTATTTTAGTAGTCGACTAGTCGGTTTGAGTCATAGTTTTTCATAGAAAAGTACTATAAAAGTACCCCAAAATACTGAATTCAAATAAACACAAGTTCAAATTATTGCAGCTTCTTACGTTCAGATATTGGCAGCTTTACACACTCTCCTGTGACAGTGAACTAAAACCCTTTGGCGTGAGTATGAAACAAGACATTAGATGACATAATTTTGGGGTTTAGGAGAGACAGACCAACATTTTTCAAAATTTTAACACATTTTTCGATAAAATGATTAGTCGACTAATCGAAGAAATAATCGACAGATTAGTCGACAATGAAAATAATCGTTAGTTGCAGCCCTAATCTGCAAATAATAATAATATTAATAGCTAGCGCCGTTGTGTTTGATAACATTGTTGAACGTAAACAGAAGTGATGCCCAACGTTGCTTAGCGTGCCTTCAGAAAATAATATACACTCAACAAATGAACGAATGAACGAATGAATGAATGAATGATTCTGTTACGTGTAACGTCCAATAGAGGGAGACATAACATTTAAAAAAAGCACCGAAAGGAGGCACCGTAATGTGCGTTTTGTTTCGGTCCAGTAGGTATCGGTTGTATAGCTACCGGTTCCATATAAGCACCGACTTTCGGTACCCAACCCTAAATATATATATAAAGAAATTATGTATGTACAGAGATATACATATATATATATATATATATATGTATTACAGACTAAGAGATATACATATATATATATATATATATATGTATTACAGACTAATTTTTTTCTTGTCAGCTTCTAAAGTGACCCTGACATCTAAATCAAAAACACAATTTCAAAAAGCAGTTTATAAATTTTTCTTTGACAAAAATGATTTCTGATTCACTTTGCCTGTATAATGCTTTGATTATTATTGTATAGAACAAGGGTGACAATTTAATGGCAGTTATTCCGTTTACACGTACTTTTATCACAGGGTCAAAACTTCAAATGCAAATCCTCCTTTGCATTTTCATTTTCAAAGTCAACACACCTGTCAATCAAACTGTGAAGGCAAAGGTCTGGGGAAAAGGAAAAAAAAGTCCATCACACTAAACTGAAGCCTTTGTTTGGTTTTCTGTGTTATCTTTGTTTCACTGCTCCGACTTGTGTGGGTTTTCTATTCATTTAACTGCTGCATTGCGCAAATTTCTGTTTTCTGTCAATCAACTCAGAATCGCAATAAACCACAAGAAATACAGTAGATGTCTTGGTCTTGGTTAAATTCTTTCATTCTTGTCTTACAGATGCTGTGAATGCCTCGAGTCCACACAGTAAACCAGTCACATAACAGATACATGCATTAAATGGAGAGATGTCAGAGTGAGGGGGCTTCCTTGGCCTTGGACAGGCGCCCCGAGCACTGCCTTGCTCAGGGGCCCATCAGCAGTGCCCAGGAGGCAAACTGGCATCCCTCCAGCTACCAGTCCACGCTCCATACTTGGTGCACACGGGACATGAGCCAATGACCCTCCAGTTCCCAAGCCTAGCGCCCATGGACTAAGCTACTGCCGCCCCCAAAAGGTTTAGAAATCCATGATGCCTGGAGATTTATTTTTGGTGCAAATGTTCGAATTGTTTGTAATGATTTAAACTGTTCTTTTTTAACTTCTGGAAGTTGTTTTAGTTTTACTGTGTCCAAAGAGGAAGTCTGGGAAATCATCTTTATAGATAGATTCAAAAGTGTCCTTGATATTATTCCCAATTAATGCATTTGAATCCTTAACTAACTTACACAGTTTATTTGCTATGAAATAAAATGCTTTAGTTGATTTAAATCTATAAATATTTTTAAAGTAGCAATTCATTATCTTGTTTAAATTCAGCAATTTCCCTTCCAACTCTTGTCGCGATTTTTTAAGACATTTTTCTTAGATTTTTAAGTCAAATTCTTTGCTGAGAAAGAAGTTTAATGCCTCTCAAATTGAATCAGCAGCTGGTTAGTTCTTTCATCACACTGTATTAATTAAGTGATCTTTTCTCTAATTAATGTATCTTATGAACTCTGCACCTTCAAGATGTGCTATATGCATTCTCCACATTTGATCTAGGGGCTGAAACTATCGGTAAGTTTCGCTGCCGATTAATTTCCGGTCTATAAAATGTTAGAAAATTACGAAAAATGTTGATTCATCTTCCACGAAGCCCACGATGACCTCCTCAAATGTCTTTGTTTTGTCCACAACCCAAAGATATTCAGTTTACTGTCAGAGAGGAGTAAAGAAACCAGAAAATATTCACATTCAAGAAGCTGGAATCAGAGATTTTAGACGTTTCTTTTCTTTTAAAAACAACACTCAAACGGAATCATCGATTATCACATAAGTTGGCGATTCATTTCATAGTTGACAATAAATTGATTGGTAGTTGCAGTACTAGTTTTATCATTCTCACTTTAAACATTTCTGAGCCCTGTTGAGTGTACTTTAAATTAGATTCACAACTAACCTTTAAGTTTCAGCACTATCAGCAATGCAAACATTTTTGGTGTCTGTTAATGTCAAGCGTGTTTGTTTTCCAACTGTGACACATACACTGTAACTATGACTGTGCCTATCATTCTGACAACCTTTAAAAGATCCAGCGTGTAGGATTTAGGGGATATGTCGTCAGAAATGAAATGTGTATAATCACATGAAAATATTTAACACTATCTTTTTGTCACCTTAGAATTAGACTTTTATATCTACATAGGGAGCAGGTCCTCATTTATGGAGATCGCCATGTTGCACCACCAAGTTTCTACAGTAGCCCAGAACGGACAAACCAAACACTGGCTCTAGACAGGGCCATTTATGCTGTTAGTCTGCAGCCCCTACTTGACTTGAAACTGCTTTATTCAGTGTTTTTACAAGTTGAAATCACAGGTCACATTTGTTTTAGAGAGGAGGAGACCTCTGCAGATAATTCAGCACCCAGTAAAAACCTCCTGAACGTCTAGATAAGAGAAACTGGTGCGCTCACACTAGCAGGTGCTGGGCTAACGGCCCATCGCTAACATACTGAACACTGTCAGAGAAACACTGGTGTTTAATGTGAAACTGCTTTATTAAGTATTTTCACAGGTTTAAATCCCGAGGTCCGTTTGTTTTAAAGAGAAAGAGATGTCTTTGGATTCTTCAGCTCCCAGTAAAAACCTCCTGAACAATGAACGCTGAAGAAATTCTAACTGGGAGAAGTAGCTTGTTGCAATTAGCAATCCTCACCACTAGATGCCACTAAATCCCCCTAACTCTCACACACTGCTCCTTTAACTCTAGAGCCAGTTTGTGCTAACAGTTTTGTGATTACAGTAGATATTAAATGTAATCATGGCGTATGAGTCACGGAGCACACTGACCTGGTTGTTGATGGACTGTGTGGTTGGAGGCGGAGTCATAGGCTTGTTGACCCTTCCTCTGGGGTTGAAAGCCATGGTCTGGGGGGACTCACTCTGGGGCCAGAAACTCTCCGAAAACACCCCCTGCTCATCGTAGAAATCCTGAAAGACACACACAGACAGACTTAAAGATCCTGACACACACATCTCAGTCGACAAATCTGGCAACACTAGTTTCGATGGTATTTAGGTTTTGGCTCCAGTTCAAGAATTTCTGGGGAAAAAAAAAAAAGAAAAAAAGAGACTATCCTCATGTTTAATTAATGTTTTTACATGACACGTCTTTTGTTAAGACTCCGGTTCAGTTCTTCCAATGCCATACATTCATCTATAATCAGGACGCTGAACGCTTACCTGATCCATAGGTGCAGTTCCTGCCTGTCTCCGTGCTTCTTTGGTGAATGAGGTGTGCTTAAATATGCAAAAGCCCTATGTACACATTATTATTACTCTACTGTCTCTTCTCACGTACAAATATTTATAGACCACATCCCCCATTATTTGCATTTACTACCTTTTTTTTTTTTTAAACCCAATCCTATGCACGCATGCAGACGTTGGAAAGATCAACTCGCACGGTGCGGTCTGACCAGTCGAACTACATTGCTGTCAAAACAGCAGTGTGATCAAAAGTGCAGTGTGATGTATGGATGGGGAGATGATCTGAGAAGAATTACCGGTATGGGTGGAGCTCATCTAACGTAAAAGACCAGGAAATTCCAATGAATTGAACTTTTGTTCATTAGTCATAAAGGCTGATGGAGTTTAATCAGCCACATAGAGGAAGGGAAAATTGATTAAAATCTCATATATGGTAAATATATTTCGATAAAGCAACAGCGGAATGCATCATAATTTAGTATATTTTAGCCACTCACAAAATTAACTGGAGTCAAATGTCTCTTTTTTTGTTAACAGACGAAATACCTACATACCAAATACCTACATACCAACATACAATGCTGTAAATCAAATATTGTTTTAGAGCACTTCTGCATATGAATTTGCAACATTTCCACCTTGCAGTTACATGTGACGTGGAGAGGCTATGCAGATGATTACATTTGATTACGGACCTTTGTATTTGGACTTGGCGATAAGCTTCTCTTCTGATCTCAATTTTGCAACATGCAAGCTGCAATTTGCAACATGAGACAATTTCCCCTTTCTCTTCTTTCTCTTCTCACCACCCAATAAACACCATACTTGCAACCCACGCATGAGCAGAACAGAGCCGTGCACCATTCGCTAAGTAATCTGCAAATTACAGCGGTATTCTCGTATGAACTCCGCACAGTGACCACATTTACATGCACAACATATTCCGATGTTTGGCCTTATTCTGAAAAATAAAGCATTCCTTCTAAGCTGTTCACATGTCTAATGAAAATTAATATTGCACATTTACATGCAACTGAGCATAATCTGATTAACGTGTCCTAACATGTCATTAATCACATCAAACTATGGAGAAGTGGAACTGCCACTTTGCGTCTTTGCATCAAAATAGGATTTTTCCAGAGTTTTCCACCAGGGGCGGGCTTGTTGGACTGTGTGAACACAGCCTCCCTCTTTCACTACTTCAACCACCTTCTTGAAAGGTCGGCCTTACAATATCTGCTTATATCCAAACACCCGTTTATGTCTAAGTCTTTCATAATGTGAAAGTGAATGAAATGGAGAGACAGACCGACATTTTTGAAATGAAATGAAAGTGTTACTCCATCCGGCCAGAAATGGGGGCTTTTCTTTTGGGCGTGCGTCTCTACCTCACAGCTTTGCAAACTGTTGGCTAGTTAGTTTGTTTAGAATGCATCCATGACAACGCACAGAGCTGACGTAAACAGGCAAGAGGCTGTGTGACGTAAACTGGGGTAAAAATCAGACGCATGATCCGAATGCACTGTATATATGTCCAAAGAATTCTCCTAAAACCTCAATAATACCGGCATATCCCACATGTCTTCACTGGAAAAATGCTTTATTTGGGAAAAAAGGCCTAATTCGGAATACTGAAACGGAATATGCTGTTTACATGACGCTTAACAAATTCTGAATATGACAATATTCGGATTAAGAGTGGAATATTATAAGTGTGCATGTAAATGTAGTCAGTGTCATGACAATTGGGTTTGAACATTGTCTGTAGTTGCCAGTTAACACGTGTAGCGCCCAACCGCAGATTGCTAATGTCAGACGTGTTTTCACCGACTGGAAATTCTCTGTTTGGTTTAGGCGGAGGGTTGTTGCCTGGGCAAAGTGCGCAGGACGCAGGAAATGACGCAAAAAGCACAGTGTGAGCAGTGTTTTGTTCACAAAGCCAGTTCATAATTTGGTCCTTGAATTTGTCATCTCTCCAGTGAGAAACTTTTGTTGGCATCTTCGTGTAAATGACCCTCCTTCTTCTTCTTCTTCACCCTTGGGTGTTTGTTTTCTTCCAGCTTCAAGTCAGTCACATGATAAAAACGTCATCAACACACCCATCAGCTAGCTCAAATTCCCCAAACAATGACCTGCTCTAATTACTCATTAGGTCAGTCGGACATTACATGCAATTTGCACTAGGGGGCTGGCAAGGTAAAGTACATTTAAGTCCAGCCCAACTGATTTGAGCATTTGCATTCTCAAGGGAGCATATCCTCTAAGGGGCTGCCAGAGACAGGCAACAGCATCTGTGGGCTACTTTGGTGGCAGCCGTGCTAACTAAGCTAACATTACTTTGACTGAAAAAAGGCAATCAGAATCAGCAGAGATGCTTGCTAGCGCTACTTTCATCCCGCCTTCCACTGTCAGTCTGCTCTCATGATGCACGTCATAATGGACCCTTGAGAACTCCCAAAGCCATGCAGCTATACGGTTTCTACTCATAGACTGAATAGTAAAGATGGAACACATGACAGCTCCCCAAACGTTAAGACAAAACATCTTGATCGCCTCCTAGTGGCTGGCTGCAGTATAGGTCATAAACTCCGCCCCCTCCACGTTAACAGATGGGACACAGGCCAGACTAAAGGACAACTCACAGTTTCCGTGTCTGCGAGGCAGTCCATTTTGTCATCATCCACCCATGTCCGCGTGGGTCTGCATGGACCCTATGCGGACGTCTGTGTGCAGCCCATTTTTTGTGACCACTGCTCATAAAAAAGGAGCCGTCTGCTGTGTTCAGGATGTCTGCTACAACTGGGCACAGCAAGGCATAGCAAGCGCACTGACAACGCACGCTCCAATCTCGTCTTCCATCCTCCAATTCAGTCCAAAACGTGAAGTTAGTTTTATGTCGGATATTTGACAGCCATTCACTCCAGACCCAGCAGCACCGTATAGTTTTATTTTCACCAGATGTCGGCAGTAAGAGGACGGTAAGTTCACCTCCCCGCCCTCCCGTTTACGGACGGGGGCCCATAGGGACCCTCAAATGCATTATGAAAAGAACATCTTCTAGGTGACCACAGTTGTCCGCAGACATTCAATGTGGAAACTAGTCAGAGCCTTAAGAGATCAAAGTACACATCGAATGTCATTTTAGGTAGTTTTTATCACACTAATAAATGTTAAAGTGATAATTTTTCTGATAAGTTTGGTTTTAACTAGTTATTTGATGTTACAGAAAGGGGGGTCTGGCATCTTGATTGACAGCTGTTTGTGTCAATGCCATCAGTGGCACTGCTAGCGATTGGTTGAATGGGTGCATGGGCAGGAACTCAACACTGTGGAGATCGCCACTGTGCAGACTCTGGCTCTAAACGACATCACCAGCAGAAGATGGTAGCGGCCGTATCCAGGATATTTTGGCATCATTTTTGTACAGTGGGAGTAAGTGGAGACGGGTTGTCCATCTTTATACACAGTCTACGGTTCCACTCATTTTTCCTCACTGAGGAAGAGGCTCATATGTAGATTCTTAACAGACAGCTTGAGATAGCAGAAGGGGTGGAGTTACCTTTCAACATGTTTTTATCTTAAAAATGTGATCCAACTGCCATTTACATCTAGCTGAGATCCAATCACAGAGTGAGCCACACCACTATTTGATCTCATCACATCTCGACTGCAGTGCATCCTGCATGTAATCGCACCTTACACACACATGCATGTCCTTTACCAGATGAGATAGCCGAGACAGAGATAGGTGATGGGGTTAAACACATGTAGAAGAGACGACTATCTTACAATGAATAATGAAGGCATGGTTTGACAAATATCAACTAACACATGATATATTTTATCATATAAAACATACCTCTACAGACACTTCTGTCATAAATTCAAAACATTTTCTAGAATAAAACAATTTCTGTTTACTTAGAGTCACATTAAAGATATTCACTGAAGCGTTGTGCGTAAAAACCCCTGAAATTTAGAAAATCAAATTATGAAGTGGAAAGATAGAATAAATATATAAAGGCACAATATTAATAGTAAAATAATCAATGTGCCACAACTGGTGGCATGGTTTTATTTTTCTGTTACACTTCTAGCAGTGAAGAGCAAATGTAATGCTCTACAATAAATTGGTTTTTAAATAGTCTGTGCTGAGATATGCAAGTAAGAAGCTGCTTGTCACCGTGTCATACGAACTGAAGAGCAGAACTGGAAAACTGTTCACAGACGAAAGATTAGATTATTTCAAGCAGTGCTTGGTAAATTAATGATCACATGCTTTGCTTTGCATGAAAGACACAACGCCTTAACCTCCTAAATTGAGTGGATTATTCCATTTCCGATCTTGACTTACTCTGCAGCACTTTTGAGAAAACTGACAGGCAAAGCTGAATCCTTTTGACTGTGTGGCAGATGTTCCTTGTGTAGTCTGCAGGGTACAGCAGGCTGCGGCATAAATCCGCTCCACCATACCCCCCCCCACCCCCACCCCCCCCCCCCACTTATTTCAGGACTTGTGACAGAAATGCTGAGAATAAATTTGACACAAAGACGTATTTCTAAAAGTTTCCTCAGATGCAAAATGTTTTTTTTTTTCTCCCAGTATTAGATTAAAATCAATCAAACACTTAAAATCTGCATTATGTTTTATGCTCTGAGTGCTGTCCTAATGCACACAGTGATTAATTATTTATTTAAACGTTCAATAAAAGTGAGCCTTACGTCTCTATTGTTTTACATTTTATCATTTTTGCTTTTATCAGTTGGTCGTCTTTGTTGACTCCCACAGCTGCAGCTCACCTCTGTGTCAAACCCACCTGTCCAAAGCCTGCCATGGATTCCTGGGAGCCCTCTTGTTCTCCATCTCGTCTCCCGTCCTCCAAGGCATAGACGGTCCCATCTGGGTCCTGGACCCCTTCATCTTTCACCACCACTCCTTCTCCTCCCAGCACCTACAGAAAAAAAGATCCATTTCAATTTAGACTAGCAGAGAAATTATGTTTACAACAGTGGCAGGAGCTAAAAGGCAGCAGATAGTCCATGAGAACAACGATAAATTGACCCGGCTACAGCCTCTTAAAGCAGGTACTAATAAGTTTAACGACCTACAGTAAATATGCAGAAGTCCATAGAACATCAACAAGGCAATTACTGCTTAAGTTAAGACGAGAGCTTCTCTTCAATTGTGCAAAGTGCAGAAACATCTCAGCGATATACGCCAATGCAGTGTGAGAAGAGGGAAAAGCAGAAAAAGAAAGAAAAGCAAACCGTTGCAGCTCTGCATGCCTGAAAGCTGTAACCATGGCAACCCTTCCCCTTATCCCCCTACCTGGAGTCTTAGCGGCTGCCTCTGCTTGCGGCTGTGGCTCGCCCCCCTGTCTCTGTCTCCGTCTCTTCCCCGCTCTCTCCCGTCCAAGTCCTCCTCCTCGCTGTATCGGTCCATCCCCACCAGGTCATCAGAGAGGTCAGTTGTGTTGCCGCGGAGGCTGTCCCTGCCGATGCTGTCCACACTGCCCACACCGGAGCTGCAGCCCGCTGAGAGGTTCCCTGTGCTACTAGTGCTGGCTCCGTTGGCCGTCTGCGCCAACAGGTCTCGGAGCTTGTACCTGACATCCTGAGTACAGCTGGGGCTCTGCTTCATGAGGATTGTGCCGGCCCCGGAGCCCAGTCCGTCGCCGCCGCACATGGAGCCAGGGCCCATGTCACCCAGTGCCATCAGACTCACTGTGTTAGCTTGCTCCATAGGGCCTTGGCCGCTCTCGCTGACACTAACGTTGGCACCCCCCAATCCCCCTCCCATGTTATTCGCCCCACATTCCGCCATGAAGTTGGAGAAGTTTGCGTAGCCTCCACCCCCACCTGCACCAACTGAACAGCTTCCACTGCCACCACTCTCTCTCCCTTTCCCCCCGCCACGTTCTTCTTGTTTAGGGAGAACTCCTCCGAGCAACCCTCCTCCTGCTGCTGCCGCCGCCGCCGCTGCTGCAGCTGCACTCGCCGCCCCTGCAGCTGCCTTCCTCTGAGAGATGATCTGGGTGCACTCGTCAATGACCGTCTTGATCTGCAAGATGCTGGCAGCAGTGAGGATGCAGAGGGCCTGTGACTGCAACACCACCAGCGAGCCACTGTACATGAAATCCACAAGCTGCTTCACGGTTTCGGCGGGCACCAGCGGCGGCACAGAGATTTCAGAGTGACCCAGCAGCAGCTTGTCCTGGAAGAAGGGGCTGCCAGCTGCCAGGACGCAGGCGTGGGCACGTAGTGAAGCGTCATGTATCCGCACTGTCACATCACAGAAGAGGCCCTCACGCCGCTGCGTGCGCAGGGCTTCCAGCACTGACTGGCTGGAGTTATGAAGGTGGATGTAGTGCACGGTCTCTGTGCCGGACGCCATGTTGGGAGGTGGCGAGTCGCTGGGGACAGGGTGGGAGTGGGGATGGGGGTGGGGGAGGGGGGGGAGGTGTCTGGGGTTTTGCGTCAGCTTGAGGGATAAGGAGGACAGGGAGGGAAACGGGTACAGTGCATGGGCCACGGTGGGTCCGCGTCCCCTCAAACAGTCATGAGTCTGATGAAAGCTTGCTGCTCTGCTGTGGTTCAAGTGTGTGAGGAGCTGCCTTTGTTGTCCTGAGAGGGTCAAGGGGTTGTTTCCACCAGCTTCACTGTCTCTTTTCAAACCCTGTTACAATGAGTCACAAAGAGAGTGATTAAACACTAAGCTGTTGTATTAAAAGCTGAAATGATTAATCAATCAACATGAAAAAGTGATCCCCAATATGATGATAGAGGATTAATCATATGTGTCATTTAAGTGGCAAACATTCCCCAACTCATGCTTCTAAAATATAAAGATTTGCTGCTTGTCTTTGCTTTTAAAGACTCTAAATTAAACAGTTAGGGATGTTGGACTGCTGGTCAGACCACCTGGGAAATTGTGATGGACATTTTCCACCATTTTGAATGCTGTAGAATTAATCTAATAAATAATCAGCATATTATTCGACTACTAGTTGCATACATTTTGTGCACTGTTAGGAAGCATTTTCTAGTCAAGTCATGCAGCTGTGGCTGAAGGTGACAGAGGTGACAGCTAAAAAGCTGCTAATGGACCGTCAATTATGTCGCGTGCATCGTCTGGAACACCTGTTTTGGACAAATGACAGCACGTGCCGTGCGCGAGTTCAATAGCTCCTCGGGTCAGTTTATTTGGCTGTTCCTGCTCAGCGGGTGGCCGGTACCGCAACACCAAAAGATAATTTCGACTGTTAGTTGTGCTAAACAGACGCACGGGGAGTGAGGCAGTAGAAGCCGAACAATTTAAACACCGGCTTAATTAAATTAAATGTTTCTTCCAGTTCCAGTAAACAGGTTACTGACCAGCCGACGTCAGCTCCAGCAACAAGCGACCAGGTTAACGGTGACAAGCTAACGTTAGCTAGCGTTAGCTGTTGACATTAGCCGCTCGGCTCCCGCACGGAAATCTGCACGAAATGTACACATATCTTCATGCAAACTGGGCACGCCACCGACTAACACACAAAGGCGAATTGTTAGATATGAAATGGAAACTGGCAACGTGCCTAGCATAACATAAAAGCAGCTATCGGAGCTCGCCCCCACGCTCCAATACAATGCTAACCTAGCTCGATTACTAGCTAGCTAGCGCCAATTGCACAAAACACAACTAGTTAAGTTAGCATGCCAGCTAACGGGCAACCACCCTTTTTTCTGTATAGAGCGTGTCCACGCAACACTCGGGTACTTGACCCGTGTCATTGCATGTAGTTTAATCGTGACTACATACCTGCGATGTGCAGTGACAGCTCGGCGCTTTTTAGTTTCAGGCAGATGGATGCAGCAGGAAGCCCTCAGTATAACGCACCCAACCTGGTGAGAGCTGGAAACAAACACACATGCACACAAACACACAATCACAGACTCACACATACATGCAGAGATAGGCACAAAAAAGGGATGTGGAGTTTTTTTTCTCCTGCTTAGCGCCAACTAAAGCATCCACAACTGTTAATGTACATGCAGTGCTTCTTTCACATTAATACAAACGGGCTCACAGTCACACCCTTTAAAAAGTAGGACAAATGCCTGCACACAAACCCACATTAACACACACGCAACAGAGCCATCAGACATGAAATCACACAAATGCATGCAAACACACCTGTACACACCCACACACACTGCAGGGAACATATTGAAACGAAAGGAAAATGCAAACACACACATTTGAACTTCATAGTAGGCTGATGGCATCAACACAAAGGAGGGGATGGATACAGTATATTAAATGCATTGTGCTGGATGAGCACAAGAGCAACAATATGATAAAGACAGCAATTCATACTAAACCACAATGAAACTATTGTTAACAGATTCATAGGTGGGCAGATGTTGGCAGGTGTTCAAATGTTCAGCTTGCACACGGGGTGTATGAATGTGTGTTTAAGGGCTAAAGGAGCATTTGTACAGTGAGCTGTCCTCTCTGTGTTGTAGCCTTGGTCCGGGTGGATGACGGTGGCAGCAGGTCTGATGATTTCTGCACAGCAAGATTCCAGGATCAGCTTGTACTTTCAAGGACAGAGAGCTGAAGTGAGTACAATGCAAGAATGTTTGAGGCATACGGTAAATGATGAGTAAACTAGTAGGAGTCAGTCAGTTACAGCCCCTTCGCCAGATGAGTTGAAGTCACACACATACAGTGTCTAAATAGATGTGTAGTAATTGTTTTGACATTGTCGGACATTTAAAGACTAAGCGATCAATTTATTAATCATAAAAAATGTCCAGAAATTATAACGCATCATCTGATGACGAGACAGAAAAACAACTGGATGCAAATTCTGCTTTTGCTACTAGAACTTTTTTTAAACACTTCTTTTGTCGCTGGGTTGTCTTCAAGGTTATTTGTAGCTCAAAACAAACTGGCTGCATGTTTCCTGATTTGCACCCATGATATTACCTTCAGTGTCATAGAGTGTAGGATTTAGGGGGCATCTATTGGAAGAAATGTTTAGTCACCTGAAACTAAGAATTGTTGTGTTTTTGTTACCTTTGAAGAAAAATTCCTGAGGGGAAATTCAGTTTTTCACTCTGTTGTCATATACACACAGACCCGAAATACACACACATGCACAAAAAGGACCTATACATCCATTAAATGGAGAGATGGCAGAGCAAGGGGCCCACGGACAGGCACCCTTCCTATTTGAGTATGGAGCAAGTCTTCTTCCAGGGAGTCTGCCATGTTTCTACAGTAACTCAGAATGGACAAACCAAATACTGACTCTAGATCAGACAATTCACATTTTCGTGTCAGCCACTCTAGTTCTCATATTTGCTTTGCACACAGGAGAAGTTCTAAGTTCTGCGATGTCACTGCTAGATGCCACTAAATCCTGCACACTTGACCTTTAACCAACAGTTACAAGGATCGTGTTAAACTGCTAGGTTAATACTGTTTCATTAAAACGGTCGCACCCATTCATGGAAAAGAACCCTTCAAGGTGTCCTTTAAAAAAAAAACTTCTTTTTTAAGATGTGTTGTGGAATTCCATCAGAAAGAGCTGGAAATTGGCTGTATTGACAGGGTTGGAAATTAGCACTAGCCACCAGCCAGATGCAGTTAAAATATGCAACTGGCTGCTAGATTTGCTTTGCTCACAGCCAAAAAAGAATGGTAATCTGTTAAGCGGTTAGTAGATTTTGGAATCCACCAGCTACAGTGGCAGCTGGACAAAACAAGTCAATTTCCAACCGTGTGTATCACCTATCTTAATAAGTCCTCTACATTAAAACAAATGTAGCTGTCAGAGCTGTAGCATGTATTGGTCTTAATGCTGAGCCACAGCACACACAAACACTTCAGCTAAGCTTCCTCAAAGCTAATTTGCCCAACGTTTTCTGTGCTTGACATGTGTCTGCCCGTTATCGACTTCCCCGTCTTGTATTACGAGTTTAGGCATGTCTCTGCCGCTGCTTGATAGTTTAAGAAAGAGACACCAGGATTTACTCCACAACATAATATAATTTAATGAATTCACTTTTCACTGTGTTGATCACAAATCTGTATTGATGTATAAAAGAAAGAGAGGGGGGAAAAAAGAAAATGATCCAGTACTCTCCTTTGTCTTAATGTAAGGCATGCAGTCTCCACAGAGCTTTGGACATTAAAAGCTACAGGTCATTACAGTAGGACACACTGACACTCAGCCACAAATACACACAAAAGCGCTCGTAGTATCCACTCTTCTCGGGCCCAATAAACATTTATTCTTTGCACGTACAATGAGTAGAGGTGGGATTCATCACAACACCAAAAGTATAGTAGTTCACAAATAGCAACAGGACACGCTAACACTTCCACTGGGCCTTTTCTACCCTCCCATACCTGGAGGAATCAAGGGTATGGTGCTGCTGGAATACTTCAATATGTGAATTACATTGATAGTTACACAAAAAGTGGTTAGTAGCCAAGCGAGTGGTGTGAGCATGTTGCACATAAATGAGGATGATTTGAACAGCCGTGACTCTTGCATTCAACCCATTGCAGCGAGCCCTTTTGGAACTGGTTTTCTGAACCAGTGGAGCCTGTAAAAATGAGTGTCATCATTCAATGAGAAGGACGTCCTTCATTTGGAAGTTACATTGAAATGCTGCTGTTGTAACTCTCATATAAAAAGTGCTGACATTTTTTTTGTGTCCATCCATGGTGCTAAATCCTATGACCTCTGGGATTCAAAGTGGCCTCAGCTATATAAATACAATGATATATTTGCCTCCATATAAAAATAAAATTAGCAATACACAAATATTGCACACCTAAAGTTTAGATTTATCAGATTACGGACAAGCTATTGAGGAAAATGTACAAACATGGAAATAATAAACCCTCTGGTGCAGTATAAATAAATATTTAGATATTTAATTCCCGAGTCATGCAGCATGACTCTCTGGCTGTACGGGGGCCAGGTGGGCCAGAGGTGGAGTCACGGCTGCCAAGGGGAGATGGAGTCGGGCAGTGCGGTGGGTGAAGGTCACGGTGGAGCAGCAGGTTGTTCTCCAGGACAAACAGGGCGGAACTCAGTGCTGCTGCGCATCCAGCTCTCTCTGGCGGCAGCCCACAGCAGTGATAAGGGCGGCCCCCTTGCCGCTGCCATCCTCGGATAGCAGGAAGGTGACGTCACATTTTGGGGCGAGTTCCTTCACTGTCTGCTGGAAGATCCGCGAGAAGCTGAGGGAGGAGAGCAACAGGAAACTGTGGTTAGGAGGCAATGTGGTACTGAGCTCAAAGAAATGAAAGACGCTTTCTAGTACAAGTAACAGATTTAACTGTCACTCATTTGGGGCCTCAGGAAGAAGGAGTGTGACACTATCTGGATAACTGATGATGGACTTAAGTTAAAAGAGCTCCTCTAGATGTTCCTCTGTGTAACAGACCTTTTTCACTGCAGACATTTTGACTTGTCATAGTAGGAAAAGCTTGGATGAAATTGATGACGTTATGATGGCTCAGTTCCATTAAGTGTCTCAGTACGCTATTCCAGTAAGCCAACGTGCAAAACATCAGGGCCTCCTGTAAGTGGAATGCAGCCATCAATGTTTTTAATACACCTGTGCTTTCCCCAGTATGGCATGTCAAAATCTCTGCCATGAAAAAGGTCTGCTGTGCAGCCTATGTAATAATCCTGCTCGCAATTTATCGGCTGCACATCGCTATCAACTGATATTCTCCTTGTTGGCTGCCACCGGTCTATCGGCAAATAAGATGACACTCACCAATGGTAGTGGCCGATGTTTTTCAATTGCGTCACATCAATTTTGTGCTGGCTAAAAAGCAGGGCTCAACACTAACAGTGTCCCCTTGTCCCAGGGACAATATAGACAGTGTTTGGGACCGACAGAGGCCTTCCCCTGGGCGCAATTGGGATGAAAGGACACAGCAATATGAAATAGATGTTAGAAGGAATTATGATGCATATAGTGAAAAGGCTTTTGAAGCAGTTACTTAAAATGATGATTTGCATGTGAAATAAGGTTATTTAAAGGTTGTTTCACAAATGTGTATGATTGGATTTGTGCTAATTCAAGCATAATGTAATGAACAGTTCATTTATTTTTTTATGATGTCTCAGGTCCACTGGCACAAAAAGGGGGGATAAATAACAACAAATACATTAGCATTAGTGTCCGCTATCAGACACATTTTTATTTTAAACATCGGTATTGGTGTCAGCCCAGAGTTTTACAATCAGTGCATCCCTAAATCATGCTTAATGAGACAGCCCTCTAGTAGCCCCTCGATTGACAACGCACCTAAGGTCATAGATACTTTTGAGAAAATGGGCTCGACCAAATGCAGTGTTGAGGTGTCTTTCCTATGAAAAGTGACAAATAACTTGCAATGAGAGTGATGGGATCACAGGTGGAGGTGGTAGTAAGTAACTGAGAGGCTTTAGTGCCTACAAAGCAGGTATCTGAGTTTGGTAGAGGAAATCAAAATAAGCCAGTCAACATTAACCCCTGTGCTGGTGCTGAAATATTCTTAGAAAAACTGACACAGCTCCCTTTTGTCTGTTGAAAATGTTATAAATAGTGAAAAATGATGTCTGCAGAAAAGCCCCAAATCTAGAGAAAAGCAGCAGATCATATTCAACGAGCTGGAACCAGCACGTTTGGCAATCTTACTCCGTGAATTTCTTAATTGTCCTTTTCTGTCAGAAAGCTTAAAGGAATTGATTTAGTGATCGCTTCAGCTCTAGTTTTCTCATCTTAGGCCAGGGTACAAAATAAGATCAGTCACTGGTCAGATGCTGGTAAAACATGCAAGTAGCTGCTAGATTTACTAAATTCACCCACCAAAAAAAACAAAAAGCAATGGTAATCTATGGAGGGGCAGTTCAAATTTGAATGTTCACAAGGCTTTTGGCAAGTGGGGAAAATAATTTATTTTGCACCCTGTCTATGGTCTTTGAGATGGGCCTTCATTGTCAGTGTCTTGGGATTTTGGAAACTGTACTTTGTGAAGGCTGACATAGTTTTTAGTGTGAGGAGATAAAATAATGATTCAAGTTCCCTGCCACTTGAAACACTTAAAATGATTGAAAATACAAATAAATAAAAGCTACAACCTTCACAGCCTGATGAAATTCAATATGTACTGTAGTGTTTCAGAATGAATGAACCCTTTCTCCCCCCAAACACGCCTCCCATTATGTTCTTATCCTGTGTCTTACTGTGGGTGCAGCTTGTAGAGTGTGCCGTCCACGCCCACGGTAATGTCCAGGTGGTCCAGTCCTCTGTTCTCACGGATCTTGTCCACCACAGCAGCCATCCCGGCTCCGCAGATCTGAGCCGCGCGGCGGGACACGGTGCCACACACCTCCTTGACGATAATACTGTCATCACAGGTGCTGTCGAGCCCCAGCTGCTGCAGGATCGCCCTGACCTGCAGCAGCGCCAGACGATCGCTGTGGAGCGGGAGGGGCGGAGGGGGGAGAGCGTGTCAGAGGTCAACCAACAGCAGGAGAGTCACCGGATACCTCACAGCTGTTCCCAGAGGCTAAGGTAGGCTTAAACAGTGTATAAACTCAAGTTGTCACATTGCTCCCCCCTCCTCTTTTCATACCTGGGTGTGTTATCCCCTTAGATGCTACTTTTCTATGAAAAGTGCTGCTTAAGTAAGTGCTTCATGTGCTTATCCTCTCCATCATACTACTGTTTTTGCATGTTTTAGACAAAGACTAAATATATAAACAAGTAAAATCAGATTTATTTTTTTTTTACAGAAACTGATGTGGTTTTTCTCTCCAGGCAGCCTTGTTTCACTACATGAAGCACTACTATGCAAATCAGCATGAACCTGTTTGATAAGTAGATAATCCATCACAATGAGTGCCATGTCTTCTTCGACAGATAACATTTCAGTACTCAAGTTTCGGTACTTAAGAGTTGTGTGGTTATACAGGTTTTAGTGCAGACAGATACAAAAAGGACTGCTTTGCATTATCACACAAGAATGATATAAATATGAAAATAATCAAAGCAGACGTGTTTCTTCCTGTAATCTAATACCTACTTTATCTTGTTTATCTGCAGCTTAATTTACATACTGTATGGAAATGAATGCCTGCCAGCCTGGGAGTTAGGAGGAAAATGCAGTTGGCTTTTTAAAAATCGTTGGCACTAATGCAGATAACGGCTGATTTTTACCAAACTGCCTTTGGTATGTTCCAAAAAAGGAAAATCCACCCTCGGTGTGCTTTTTTACTGTTGGATATAAGTGCGGAAATTTGGTCTACAGAAAGGAATTGTGCTGTAGTCATGATTTGTTATTTTTGCTAAATTCCTTTCACCTGTCTCAACTTCCAAGCTTAAATTGAGTGATTTGCCATAGTATTTATCCCTGCTGCTGTCAGAGGAGAAATAGATCTCTTAACCAATGATTTCTCGCTGCAGCTAAGATTGCAGCATGTCATTTTCTGCCATGAAATTTCCATTTAGTTTTATGAAAATCTGCATAAATCATTTGCTTATCTGCTGAAATAAGAACTTCTTATCGCTAAATGGCCCAAAAAATATATTTTAGGGTGGATTTTATCTTTTAGATATAACACTAGTTATGTGATAGAACTGATGGAATTCACTCACCTCTCTATCTGTGACAGGAACTTTGTCTCGAAGATGCCCCTGGTCTTCAGCGTCTCTGAAATTTGTCCCCGGAAGAGGAAGCCACGCTTGGTCAGATCAATCAAAATCTGCCTGACGATCTCTCCAAGGTACATGCCACTGCACATCTTCTCATATCTGACACGTACAGGAAAGAGTCAAGTCTTAGTTAGCAGTAAGATGGCAGAAAACTCCACATGTGGTCTTTTGATGTCTTTGATAAAACAGATTATTGAACAAGGCCTAAACTATAGTTTGATACTGGAGGTGTCTTCACCTTTGTTTGCCTTCATTGAGTGAGTTCTCGTCTACTGCCTGGTCGTACTGCGTTCTGATGTCATCCAGGCAGCCGTTGTCTCCAAACGCCCCCCACTCCATATTGACACACATGCGGCCCTCGTCGCCATCGACTATCTCGATGTTCTTCGCCTCTTCCATGTAGCAGGCATTACTGCCAGTCCCTAAGAGGACACACAGCCACAGCCCGTCAACCTCAAAAACCCTGAACCGTACCTCATTTGCAAGACTTTTGTTGTTTAAACCTACAAATCCAAGACATTTCCAAGTGTAAAATCAGTGTTTCTTATTTGTGCTGTATGGACATATCACAAAAATGTGAGTTTACAAGTTCACCGTCTAATTATTTACCAAAAACAGTCATCTTAAATTTTCACAACAATTTTTCTAGATTAGAATTTCCTTTTAAAAGCAGTGCTGTTTCAACTCACCTGCAATCAGCCCCACCTCACATGAGGGTTCCTCGTATGCACAGGTCATCATCGTCCCCACTGTGTCGTTCACTATGGCAACGACATCCAGCTCAAACTCCTGTGAAAACAAACAGCGAGGCACTTAAATCACAGGTTACGTAAATCTTACAATTCAAGATCCATGCTTTGTGTTATAATCCAACAAATCCATGTAAAGAGTAAAGTTCAAACCATGTTACTTTTGAATTATTAGAAAGGTAAAGCTGGATAGTTTTTATATTCCTCCACAGGGTATAAAATGTCTGATTATTACTGAAACAAACTAAAGACACATTTCCAGATTTTCACTCAACATCAAAGCAACGTTAAGTCCACATTTTATATCTAGTGATTGTTCCTGAAATGCTGTGTTGACAGATGGATTCATATCAGGCCTGGTAACTTTTCAAGCGCCACACTGAGCACAATGCAGTTCACTCACATTCCTGAACAGACAACACTAAAACACCCAAGCTGTTTGACACGGCTGCAAAATTCTGCCAAACAAAAACACAGAGGATCATCCTTGTCATCACTGTGGTAAATCCAAAACCCTCTACACACACACACACACACTCTGCCACAGTATCTGAAAGTCAGTTTTCCAGGTGTTACAACATGCTATTACAACAGTAACCACACACTGCTCCAGTCCCGCACTGCTTTACCTGTCAGTTAATGATTTACAGTCACTTAATACTTACTGGATTCTCCATCTAAAAGGGTGAAATGAATGTAAGAAACTCAAAGACGATGATGCATAGACAAAACGTCCTGAATACAAAGTGCATGCAATAACCAGAACTTAAATGTGTCATTCATACTGATCCATCTGTGATGTATGTGCCACGCCATGATAGGTGCTGTTAATCTGAAGGATTACAGCAGTGGGTGGCGCTCAGTGTCTGTATGCTGAAACAGTTGCAGTGTAAAGGTGTCATTATGCCAAGATTAGCATGCAACCATGAGATTTACTAGTACAAGGTAGGTTGATTTATTACCATCTATGCCCATCAAATGTTATGAAGTGGTCTGTTGAGGGTTCTTTTTTGTCCTGCAGTGTTTCAGTGTGGGAAACATTTTCATTTGTTTACCATAGCAAATTAACACACGGCTGTTCTGTACAGTCGGAACGTACAGTAGGTAGACAAAGTAAACACACAGTGCCAAAGGACGTTAGATAACAACAATCTGAGCTCCACAGAGGACAAACTATACAAGGTACATTGGTGTTAAAAGCATCTATGTAGTCTCTATGTTCTCTACAACACATTGAATGAAACTGTCATGGAGCATCAGCAAAGCAGCAGTCGCCAGAATTTGCCATGCTCAATAATTGCTTTAAAGTTTTAAGTTTTTACCTTACATTAAGCAAGCCCTTATTAAATCATACTTTTTATAGACTAATTTTCTAGAGACTGATTTGTCACATGTAGCGTTACGTGTTGAAAGCAATGGAGTGAACAATGGTGTTTATGTTGGTGTCTGTGTTGCTGCAGTCCTAGTAACATAATCCCTAACAATGATCAGGTGCACTCCCTGTTTACGATTACCTCTTTCCTCTTGATTGCTTCCCGAAGAAGCTCGACCACGTCTTCACCCTCACAGTCTGTGGCCTTGAAGCCTTTGGTCCAGGTTACAAGGATACCCTGCAGAGCACATGCCGAAACACTTACTGGGAAATGTCTAACAAATAATGTTTGGATAGTACAGCACTCCAGCTAAGAGGTTGGAGCTGCCTTCTGGATAAAAGGCCAACTCTTGAAACCCTGAAGAGGAGGGGAAGACAAACTGCTAATGTGTCCTTGAACTTTTTGCTTCCTATTTCACAAAAAAGTGTGCGCTATTTTTGAGATAACTGGAAGAGAACATACTGCGTCCAAGCTGGTCTGATGGCAGGGGAAGGAGAAGGTGAAACCCAGCGGCAGTCGAGCACTTTTCATTCCCATGTAGTCCAGGAAGTCGGAGATGCAGTGCACAATGTGGTCAAAGAGCTGGAAAGACACATGCTTTTAGTGGTTTGCGTACTGGGAGATATGTGAAGGTTTGCTTTTGCTTTATTTTATTTTGTTTAGATGTATTGTATATTGTGTCTATTAGATATTAAGCTCAAATAGGAGTCAATCTATATCAGAGACAGGGGGAGTAAATCTATGTCCACACAGAAAACACTTCAAAATAAGTGTTATTTCTAATTAATTTCTACAAACAAAGCTGCAGGCAACAGGACATTATTTTTGGAAGTGGTCTGGTTTCCATTTGTAGTCTGAGTCGTACTGGCCAATGCAGCTAAACAGTCCATGTTAATAATAAAAAAAAAATTTAGGTGCCTTTCAAAGCACTCAAGGACACCTTACAAGACACAGTGAATAAACAAGCAGCAATGTATGCATAGATCATGAAATCAAACAATTCAGTAATATACAACAAAAGTTAATAAAATGACCAGACAAAAATCATAATTATAAATATTAGGTATAAAATCATTATAATAAACCAAATGTTCCAGCTTGAAAAGGTGTGTTTTCAGGAGGGATTTGAAAGTAGTAAGAGAGTCAATATTGCGATTGTAGTGGGGGAGAGAAGTCCAGAGGCGGGGGCAGAACGGCTGAAGAATTCATGGTAGTCAAGCGGGCAGATGGTGATATGAGCTGGATTGCAGAAGAAGATCTCAGAGGAGGGTGTGTAGATACGAAGGAGTTCAGACAGGTAGGAAGGGGCTAGATTATGAAGGGTCTTAAAGGTGAGAAGCAGAATCTTGAAATCGATGCCATATTTAACAGGAAGCCAGTGAAGCTGGTGTAGAACAGAGTGATATGATCTATGGACGGGGGTTATGGTGATGATACAGGCGGCTGAATTCTGGATGTTGAGAGCAAAAGAGGTGAATGGTCGAAATGCAGTCTCGGACCCCATCTGCTACTGTGTGAAGATGATTTTTATTTGCTTTTTAAAGTTGATCTGCATTCCTATTCATAGAGATTAGTCAGGATGTAAATCACAAGTTTCAGCATGCTATGATTTATTGATATTTGTTTGGACAATGATGCAATATTTGCTGACATCACAAAGTCTGCCACAATACCATTTTGATTCAGTTCAGGTCCCGGTGATTGGTATGAGACAATATCAGTTCATAGCTTCATTTTCTTTGTCATGGCTGTACCATTATCTGCATGGCACTAGGCTGCTAGCACTGTTTGAATGTTTAGGAAGGAGGTGTGCTCGGACGGAAATGGTGACACAGATGTGCCATGGGACTTTAAAAAAATAAGGAGCATCTTAACAATGATGACATGTATCAATGTTTTTAGTCTGCATCAATAATATGGATCGTTTATTATCGAATGAATATATCACGTATCGTTACACTCCTAGAGATAAGCAGAAGTTTGTTCTGGACCTTTTCAAGTTGCTGATCGAGCTAATTGAACCAAATATCTGCTGGCAACACTGGACTCCCCCTAAAATTTTGTCCGTTGCCTCAGAAACTAAAACATTGTCACACCGAAGGATCATACACTTCAACAGAGTTTCTAAATAAGCATGAAATGCTCAACGAAAAAAACCCAATTCATTACCTCTTCTCCTGTGCCCTGCATGACTTCTATAGGAATGGCGTAGATTTTGTTATGCATCTCCACTGATCGCTTCTTCCCACTGCGAATCTTTACCAGGAGCACGCGGAAGTTTGTCCCTCCGAGGTCAAGAGCGAGGAAATCTCCATTCTCTGTATCACAAGAAACACCTTGTTAGCTTAAGAACAGGGGCGGCAGTAGCTCAGTCCATAGGGACTTGGGTTGGGAACCTGAGGGTCGCCTGTTCAAGTTCCTGTCTGGACCAAAATATGGAGCGTGGACTGGTAGCTGGAGAGGTACCAGTTCACCTCCTGGGCACTGCCGAGGTGCCCCCGAGCAAGGCACCGAACCCCCCAACAGCTCGGAGCGCCCGTCATGGGCAGCCCACTCTGACATCTCTCCACTCAGTGCATGTATAGGTCCAGTTTGTGCATGTGTGTGTCTTTGAGACCTGTGTGTAATTAACAAACAGAGTGAAAAATTGAATTTCCCCTCAGGGGGATTAATAAAGTATACAAGTATAAAAATAAATAAACTTCAATCTGTCACCACTGAATACGTTTAAAAAGCAAAGGAGTCTAATTTGACTTGAATATTGGAAGTCAAAGTTTTACTGCCACATTCAGAATTACCGCTAAAATAGGATTTTCTTCTTGGCTTTAAAATGTTCGTGTACTTGTTTGAACTTGTCTGCGATGTTAATCACTTCACTGTCAAGATTAGCTAAAAGAGATGATTGTTTAAAGTATTATCAGCAAGATGTGTCTGTGGATCTTTTTAAAATAATGTGGAACAACCTGATTCACTTGTGCACACTACCTCTGATAATTAGACTAAGATTTTGGATAACTGCCAAGAAGACAAACTTGAAGCTTAAACTTCAAGGGCAAACTAAGGAGCCTCAGCTGAACTTTTAAGTCAATAACAGTGCAATTTGTAACCTGCCATAAACTACACCTGAGAAGATGCTGGAGATTTTAGACAGAGAAGTTGTTTCACCTCTTTGTTTATGTCATATGTTAAGATCTGACCTGGTAACATCAGAGCAAATACACTAAATGATTCATGGAGGTGATGTTGATGAGGTTGGTTGCAGGATAACCACACAAACTCAACACCTGGGGAAAGATGCATAAAACTCTGTGTAGATTCACAACTAAAACTGGGTGTGCACACAAAGGCAGAAATATGCATACGTATTCTATTTGTCAGATTTATAAAGCAGTGCGTCCACCTTTTATAAATCTTGATCACTGTGGCGCTGGGTGTACGGTAACGAGCCTCATTTTAACAACCACAGTTCGCCATAGACAGATGTAGAAACGCCGTTAAACATCCGTTTGCATGCCGATACAGGTGCCCCTCCGCCATCCATTAGAGCTGTCAGTGAGAAATACTATACATTTTACCGACTGTATTGCACTGGAGATGTTCTCCAACGGTGCCAAAGCAGCTGTCATTACCCACAGCTGTGGATATTTGTTGTGTCTGCACCATTAATTCATCACATTTCTGCAAACTATCATCGCGGTAAAATCTCAATCATTGTGATTATCAAACGTCGGAAGGATGATCCATGATCCATTCATAGCGCTCATGTTGAAACAGGAATATATTAAACATTCAGAGAAATGAATGTAAATAAAAGTAAATATTAAATTCATCAGTCATAGATAATTTAAAGATAGTTTTATAAACGTCCCTTTGACATTTTACTGGAAGCTGTGGAGAAAAAATAATAACAGTCAGTGAAACTGGCAAACTTGTCCTTGTCATATCACCTGCAGCTAACTCAGTTGAAACCTTGCACACACCTGGTCTGAAGAAAAGGCGTACACGTGTTCTTTTGGTGTACACATTGTTAATGCATGTGGCCCCTGGTCAGTTATTTCAGTGTGAACTAGTTTCACTGATTACAAGCTATACATGTCTGACTGGTGGCTGTAAAACTAACCTCAGCCTGCGACTAGTGCCTTGACTTTTCCCTCACACATTCCCATCTGAGTCTGAAAAATTGATTGGGTACAGCTGTTGGCACCTATTTTTCCCAACTTGAAAAAACTCAGAGCTTTTTTTCCCCCAGAGAGCACAACAAGCAGCTTTGATTAATCATGAGCGTATGATGTGATCTATCAATCATTTGTCACTCGCTGAGTTGAGAATCATATTTTGAAGCATCTCGTTTTGTGATCAATTTAGCTCCTTGGTGATGGCATGAATACTTGTCCTGATCATTTTAAATGCAACACTTGTTGTAGGATATAATGCAACAGTTTGTTTTCTTGGTAGGGGAAAAGTGTAAAGATTTTGGCATTAGCAGAGGCAGTTTTTCAGGTGAGGCGGTACACCACTACACTACACCTTATCTATAGATATACTGATATAATAATTGAACATCTTTAGTAATTTCAACTTTAAAGGAGATTGGAATAAGTTGCTGATTATGCAGTTTGGAGAAAAACCTGTCTGCATATCAATATTTTCAGTCACCTGTTCCATCTGGTGTTCTTCGGACAAATGTAGGCAACATTTTGACTGTAGCCTCCTCGTGGCTGCTCTTCCTGAGGCCTTTTTCAATCTCCACCCTCATGCGTTTCTTCACTTCTAACAGCTGCGTTTTGCTCAGCCGGAACTCTGCCAAAGTCTGCTGAATCTGGCGCGCCTGCTCTGTCAAACGGTACGCCACTGCTGTCACCATGGCAGCGCCTTTCGCACTCCCACTCTCAGACAGCAGGAAACGGACATCTGAGTCTGGGACCAAGCGACGCACTGTCTTGTGCAGACGGCGGGCGTATCTGTTCAGAGAAAAGACATCCTTATGAGACTGGTGTAACAAAATACAAAATGTTAATCTTTGTTCATCATTCAACATCGAACTGTCTTGAAATGTGGACATTGGAAAATGCTGTACGGTGTTTGTAGATGGTATTTCACACATGCATATCTCTTTATGCTGTGGACTGAAACACTTTCAGAATGCTGCGTTGCTGCTTTACTTTCTTAAAATTCAATTATTTATTGCTAAGATGATTATTTTAGTTTAAGCATCAAACTGGGCAGGATAAAATTGTTGAAATTATTCACATGGCATTCTCCACCACAGTTCCAGCTTCTTACCCAAATATGGTCACTTCTGGCTCCAAAAATCCAAGATGGCGAAGACCATAATGCCAAACTCGAGACTTCAAAATGAGAGTTCACAAACTAGTGGCTGATGTCACAGTAGCTACGCCCATTGTTTTTACAGTCGATTGTTTTGCCTAGCTATATCCTAATTTTTTCAGCACTGTGTGTGTGTGTGTGTGTGTGTGTGTGTGTGTGTGTGTGTGCGTGTGCGTGTGCGTGTGTGTGTGAGAAAGTACAGGCAGAGGGCAGAGTCCATGTAGATAAATACACTGCCACAAATGTAAATTTTTTATTTTATTTTATATTTCTAAGGAGATTCTTGCACATTATACATTTAGTCACAAATTTAGCATTTGATAACAGTTAATCAAGTGAGTTAAATTTTATTTATGTAGCCCAATATCACAAATTTTGATTTAGTCATTGATTTGGACTACAAAGAGATCCTTTGTTTGAAGTTTGAAATAGCTTCCCACCCTAAAACCAAATCAAAGAAGACGACAATTTGGCCTAAGAACAGCTGAAGTGATTCAGATTTTGTTTGCAAAGACTAATTTGCAGGAAATCTGATGTTTTTTGTGGGGGCGTATTTAGGCAAACATGAAGGCTGATGTAGGGACATGACATTACAACTCTCCCTTCAGTCCGTCTCTTAAAGAATACTCACTGTGGGTGCATTTTGTAGAGAGACCCGTCGATGCCCACAGTGGTGCGGAGGCGTGCCACTCCTTTGTTTTCCTTGAGGCGAGAGAGGATTCCTCCCAGCGTTGCAGAAATTAAATTTGCTGAGCGGAAGGATACAATGGTGCACACGTGCTGCACAGCCAGACAGTCTTCATCTGATGGCTCCACCCCGAGCCTTGTCAGGATTTCCATACATTTCTTTAGTCCTTCTTTAGTCCTAAAATGACAAGTATTTCTTGTTATTTAAGATTGAAGTCCAGATGATCATTTATATGGCAACTTTAAAGTCACTTATTACTTAAAATCTTAACTCAAATATTCATGCCTTTAAAGGTTAAAAAAAGCTCTGTTTTTGATTTGTATAAAACGTTCTGCAAATGCATTTCCCAGAAAGAAACAAGATCATATTTTTCTCTTGTGCATTTCTTACTTTTCAATGGCAGAAACATGTTTCGTCTCAATCTTTCCTTTCGTCAGGAGCTCAGGGGTTATCCGGCCCTCAAATAGCAGCCCCTCTTTGGCCATCTTGACCAGGATAAGTCGAACCAGCTCTCCCATGTACATCCCACTGACCATCTTTTCAAACCTGAGCAGAGAGAAACACAAAGGCATTTTTAGATGACGTGTCATGTATATATTTTGCGGTCGTCATTCTGTCTTCTTTTCAAAGACCCACAGTAGAGTTGCTGCCGTTGCTTGGCAGAATACAGTTTTAAGAAAACTTGTAGATCTTTTTCTTTCTCTAGGATAAATGTTATAGTTGCACTTTAAGAACAAAACTCGATTTCTTTCTAGAATACTGTGCACACAAAGGGGATCGGATCCCCACGGTCCCCCTTTGCTGTGATACAATAAATTCTTTGACACAGCTACATAATTGAGAACATGATTGATGCATATTACTGTGCACTGGCATGCTTTTACTGTACACATAAAATGTCTGTCACAAAAGTATGTAAGCTACACAACGTCCTTTTGTGTGTGTTTTTTACAACACTTTCTGGTGCTTTGTTATTCTGCAACAATGGACAACATTTACCAAAAGAGTTGCTATTTGTTGCATGTTAAAATTACACCATTTCAAGTGTCTTTATAGCCCTATTTTACATAACATGAACTGTATGTTTTACAGTTGTAGGAATATTCTGTGAGTGCACTTACAAGGACATGAATAACACGTTTATGATTGTGTTTTTGGGGATATCACGTTAATATGTCTGAGCATGTAAATCACAGAACTCCAGAATGCATCTCACCTCTGGAGTGATGAAAAAAGAGTTTTGTCTTTTAGTAATAAAAAAGGTTGCATGTTTGCATCCACTGCTCCCCTGTCCTACACTGTGGCAGTGACACTGACAGGCTGACACCGGTGTGTGGACAGTGATGTAAAAGTAGTGTAGCTGCTTTTAGGAATGACTTGAACTCAGTATGTAGTGTGTGTGTGTGTGTGGTTGAGACATTGAGACAGAGAGAGACAGAGGGACAGGGTGGGTGAGCTCAGAACAGACAGCTGTTGGCAATCGGAGCAGAGAAAAAAAACCAGTAAAGTTGTCTCGCCGCGGTAACTCTCATCTCCTATTCCCAAACATCACAGGGGCCTTCACAAATAAACTGAGGTGACCGGGTTACTGGTATTGATAATGTAAACAGGGGATATGAATAACCTGGTTTTTCTGTGCTCATGTGAACGCCATATCCCGAATTGCCTCATAAACATGATATCCATGTCCATGTTGACACACTGTGTTGGGCTCAGAAAACGTGGGTTTTGAAATGTTATTCTGTAGTATCTCCAAGCAGAAAATTTCTCAGAATGACTAAAACTCGTGCTTGAATAAGTAAAGCTTTGAAGGGACATCTTACATCTGCTTTCCCGGGTTTATAGAGCCCCTGTCGATCTCACGGTCAAACTCTGTGCGAATGTCCTCAAGGGACCCGTCATCCCCGAAGGCGCCCCACTCGGTGTTGATGCACATCCGGCCTTCGTCTCCCTCCACCAGGTCAATGTGACGCAGTTCCTCCATGTAGCAGGCATTCGTACCCGTTCCTGTAAGGATGCAGAGCTGCATGACTTTTGCTCTGTGGAGCTCAGTAGGGACAGTGCATTGATGCTAATGATGTTAATACCTTTGGCGCCCCCACATGTAGAACTGTGCTTACTGTGCTGGAAGGTGCTTTGAATACATGTGTTGACTTTGTTTATTTTATAACAGCCTGTCATATATATCATTTTATGAGAGAGTCAATCTCATAAAAAGCCAGGCAATGTAATCTGCTTTATTTGCTCCTCTAAGGTTCTTAACTAGTCGGTGTCTTTACCTATGATGATGCCCACTTCACAGCGCTGATCGTCAAATCCGCAGGTCATCATGGTGCCAACTGTGTCATTCACCACCGCCATGATGTCCGCATCATAATCCTGAAAAACAAGATTATGTTTAATGACAGCCATTTTAGGATATCATCATTGTAGGAGCATAATTTTCTCTTCAAAAGTTTGTTTCAGAAAATAGTCAGTATGATTAGTGTATTTTGAAATGCATCAAAGAGTGGAACCATGACAAAAATAAATGTTCCATTTTGTATGCGAATGGTTTAGTTACATGGAAAAACAGAAAGAACTCACTCCTCGCTTCTTGATGGCCTTGTTGAGAAGAGCCACAACATCCATGCCTTCTACACCGCTGACTTTGAACTTCTTTGTCCATGTAATTAAGACCGCCTATAAAACGAGTACAAGGACAAACTTTACAGTTAGAAGGGCTCGGCAAGGCTGAAATGTCTTTCCATTACTATTCCATGCACGGCATTGCTTTCCAACGCCACATTTACACTTCTTCCTAACAGTACTGACAGCTGAATTACATTGACATTTAGCTTTTCTAAAAAAGCAAACATTTGCAGGAGCATGTTTCTAAAATATCATTCACACTCTCATGTTTCATATACTTTGTCTCCACAAGATCAAAGAAAATGCATCCATCTCATATTTGATCTTGATGCCTCAGAACTTGACAAATGAAAGAAGGAACTCCACAAAATATTTTAAAGAAATACCAGACAGTAGATGGTGGCACAGTTATCCTTTTAACTTCAAACTATACAGCACGTTTGTCTTGATGTTTACCTCATCTAGTTTGGTTTGGGCACAGGGGAAGGAGAACGTAAATCCCACAGGAAGCTTTTTATCCTTGATTTTTTGCTTCTCCATGAAGTCGCCCAGGCAATCTGCAACATGGCCAAAGAGCTGTGGACAGAAAAGAGACTTTTACACTGCAGAATAACAACAGAACAAACCAAACCCTTTGACAAATGTCACATGAAAGATGTACTATGCAGGATTTTCCAAAACAATGTATAGACTCATGCAGAGGTAATCCCTCTGAATCATCCCTTATGACTATAAGTGTGTTGCGGTGTATTTCTCTGCAAAGGCTCTGCCCTCTGCCTGGATTTTCTTATTTCTTGTCTTACTCTCTGTGTACGGGACATTTATGGTTCCCCCACAGCGCTCATGTGGAAAGGTGGCTTTATAAAAAGGTAGTGACCATAAGCAGCAGACATCCAAAAGACACCAAAAACAAAAGAGCGAGGCGAAACGCCAAATGGGGGTGAATCTGGGGTGGGCTTTTACTTCCACTTACGTAACTGACAATCCTGCATAGTATACCTTAAACAAACACTGGACACTCTTCTTTATATTCAAATGTTAATGAGCTGTTCTCCCATAACCTGTTGCTTTTTCTCGCGCACTCACTGTCTGAGTTGTGAGCAGTTCCCTTCTCAGTTTGCTTCTATTTTTCTAGTTAAGAACCCTGACAAAAGATGTGTGTGTCACATGGGTATTATAACTTATTTCCTGTCTATTTTATCACCTGTAACCCCATCATTTACACTCAGTTGCCAGTTTATTAGGTACACCTGACCAAAGGTAATGCAGCCGTGCCATAAATTGAACCTTCACATACTTTTTTTTTGTTCTACTTAATGATCATTTTAAAGACTGTGACCTGCTGTGCTTTTAATTTGCATTACATGACACTTAAAGATGTTTTCAGTATTCTCTTGGTCCCATTCACATTAATTAGACTAGATATTGGAAACAACACAGTTCAGTGGCACTGTATATTACAGTCTTCAAAATGACCATAAATTATTGCAAAACCTCTCTAAAACATTTTGAATTAAAATAAAAGAACATTATAACCTTTGTGAAAATAGTATTTATTGCAGGAGTCTAGTTTTGGCTAGGTGTACCTAATAAACTGGCAACTATGTATATATCTTGTCACATCTTAGGAGGATTGATAGATTGATGAAGAAACATCAACACTTAACACTCACACTTGCTTTATATTAATAATTCGGCCGTTTATTTAGATAACAACTGCATTTATTTTATGAGTGTCGCTGTGTTGAAGGCCTTTTTGCTTCATACTTCTAATGTTTACATCATAACAAACCACTCTCCTTTACAACAAAGCGTGTCGTTAACAAACCTGTTGGACAAGTACGTTACATTTTTGGCCAGCTGTCCCCTTGACATTTCATTAAACAGCATCTGTCTTTACTCTGTCTGTGCGAGTCATGCTCTGAACCAATCACACAGCTTCAGACAGTCTCTCATGTTTTGGTTATCGAGTTACAATTCGACTGCCAGCTGTTCCCTACAAGTTCACTGAAGGTCAGCGTCGGCTCTAAGGTCACTGTCTTTACTCTCTGTGTTACTGACGGGGTCATTTTACACGTATTGATCCTCGACCTGACCTTATACCACTGAGCTCTGTATGGAGGTCAGACACAAACACAGAGTATTTTGAGTGGAAACATCGAGCGTCTGACCTTGATCGTGCACTGTTTGCTAAATGTTTGTTGATGATGGGGATTACGACATGTGGAGAGTGCGGGTGGATGGGTCAGCTATTTATGTAGTTTATGTGAAGCATGAACCAGGTCTGTTTAGGAAATAATCAGATTGTCAAACCCTGATGTGATGGGGGAAAAGGGAAGGGGGTGTATAGAGAGAAAGAGGAGGAGAGGGAGAGAAAGACAAGTGGGGAAGGCAGGGAGAGAGGGGGGGATATTTGTGTTTACCCGTGTCCCGTTGCCATGGATGATGTCATCGGGGGTCTCATAGACCTGACTCTCCATTTGAACCGGCTGCTTTTTGTCCTGCGTCACTTTGACACGCAGGATCCGAAAGTTCGACCCCCCGAGGTCCAGAGCTATGAAGTCCCCCTTTTCTGTCAAAATGAGAACACAGATAAACATTATAGCTGCTGCACAGCGATGGGTCGGGTCCGGGCATTTTTAGGCAATTCTGAGCAACAAGCAGAAGAATCAGAAGACATTTAGGAATTTAGCAACACAATCTGCCTTTTGCATCAGCTGAAGAACTCACAACCTCTGAGACTAAGAATCAATT